>NC_133801.1:4929033-5229033 GCF_043250625.1 Sebastes fasciatus
GAGAGAGAGAGAGAAGAGAGAGGAGAAATGTCAAAGCCCATTTAACCACAAAACAGAAAAAGTCAGTTTTAATAATTTGAACTTCATTAATAACGATCACTTTGACCCACGTTTAGCTAACTGCTAGTTTAAACGTAACATTAAAACGTACGTTAGCCTTAGACTCTGTTCAAATCAATGAAAACTGCAATTTCTTGTTGGTTATAGTTTGCTTCAATACAAATCAGCTATTATGAGCTGGGAACCAATGCTGTTTCATAAATCTTATTTTCTTCATTAGAACCACAGAAGAATTTAGTGAGATAAATAGTCTTTATTGGAAAAATAATAAAGTGAAGCATCTGACTAAACTTCCATCAGAAACAACAGAGACCTCCCGTCCTGTTCCTGTTCCAGCGTACAAAGCAAGAAGAAGAAGAGCTAAGTGCACTTGACTTCACTCTCAAAGTGAGTCCGTTGGAAGCCCTGAGGAGAAGTATTAAAAACAGAGGAAGCATAAAAGCAGGTCAGCCTCCCGTGTATTCACCATATTACAAGCACAACTTTGAAAAATTGGTTTGACCTTTTCTCCACATTCGCTGCTCGAGAGCCCTCTGCCATAAAGTCCTACCCCTGAATCATCTCATATCCTTTAACATTTAGCAGTCATGATATCCAGACCTGGACAAATAATGGACAAATATTCCCAGTTTCAAACCTTCATTGGCAGGGTTTCTTTACAAGTATTAACGTTTTTATGATTTAGATGTCTTAGTTATATGCAATATATTCAAATATATTTAATGTGAGAAAGTGGAGGCAGGACTTAATCTCATATTTTGATTAAAACAAAATGCAAACTTTTCAATAAGACCTGGTTTCAGTCACCAACCTTCAAAGACGTTGAAGGAATACCAAGGCTGGTAGAAATCAACAAAGTAGACTAGACTGGGGAGCAGTGGTGGAAAGTATATTTACACAAGTACTGTACTGTAACTAGGCATAGTCACTACTTGCTGGTTCAGATTATTAATACGAAATATAAATCAACTAATAAATGATGATGCATTATTATGGATTAAACTACCCATCCACCACTATAAAAAGTACTTCAAGTTAGCTCCACCTTTACCAGCTGCAACATTAAAGTGATGTAGCCACATAATTCAATGATATAATGTATATTATTCTGAAATGGGCCTTTCTGCTTTTACTTTTTGTACTTTAAAGGTACAGTGTGTGTATGATTTGGCATAATCTAATGGTGTGGTTGCAGATTGCAACCAACTGGATACCCCTCCACTCATTCCTCAGTTTCTAATACAGTGGTGTTAACATTGAGTCGTAAAACGTCCGCCTAAAAAGTGCCGTACAAAAGTAAAACAAAATTATTTCTATTCTTATGTCATATTTAATCTCTCAACTGAAATGGCCTGTATTTGAATAATAAGAAATATGATAAATATAATAAGCGTTTTCAGTCCAAAATGGCAACAACAGCTGTTGTCAACAAAACACTGGAGTCTTGTCTCTATACTCTTTGGTACGGATCAGATGGTGGCTGGCGGTTCTCCACTCTTTGGCTCACGTTACCACAGTTTCACAAGTGTGTTGGAGAACTACGGTGGCCTTCAGGTAACATAAATACGTGAAAGTCTCTCTCTAGAGCCAGTGTTTGGTTAGACCGTTCTGGGCTACTGTAGAAACATGGCAGACTCCGTGAAGAGGACCTGCTCCCTCTGTAGATATAAACGGCTCATTCTAAGCTAACGGAAACACAACGATTCTTAGTTTCAGGTGATTATACACTAAAGGAAACATAGTTATTAATATTATATTCCATTTCTGCTTATAGATCCCCCGAGATGCTACACGCTGGTGCTTTAAAGGGACTGTTTGTAACTTCTTACACGAATAAATCAATCCGGGTCGGTGTCCCATGCGCGCTCGCGTGTGGCTACGCTGTTCAGACAAGACTCCAACACAAACTATACGGAAGCACCAAAACCACAAAGTTATATCTAGTGAAGCCCGGAGGTGAAGTCGGGAGGCTGAGGCAGGAAAAGCCAACACTAGGATCAGCAGTGATTCATGGAGAGACTTTCGTCTGGTCAGCTAACATTACTGCCAAGCAGCTGAAATATAGAGTGATATTGTGGTTTTAGCTGACGTGTGTCGCCTCACTGTTTTGAGCGATGCTCATTCATGTCTATGTAGAGCGAGCACAAGCGCGAGCAACAGGACGCTGACTTTCGTTGACTTAACGGCCACAGGTGTCGCTGTTAAAAAGGCATTTCTGATTCTTACAAACACTCCCTTTAAAAAAGTTATATTTTGATGCCATGACTTATGATAAAGATTTTGAATGCAGGACTTTTACTTGTAACTTGGAGTATTTTTAAATTGTGGTATTTTAAAAGATCTGAGTACTTCTTCCACCACTGCTGGGAAATGGCATGATGCAAAGAGTTGATCAGTCTGATCAGTAGTAGTAGTATTATAATAGTATAATAGCAGCAGCAGCAGCAGCCAGCAACAGCAGCAGCAGCAGCAGCAGCAGCAGAGCAGCAGCAGCAGCAGCAGAGCAGCAGCAGCAGCAGCAGCAGCAGGGCTCCTTTAACTCTCCTGTGGGAGGAGCAGGCTGAGCTGCAGAAGCGCTTCTCTTCCTGTCGGTCACATAAGAGGCGTTTCTTTCTACACATGACATTATGTGACTTTTAAGTGAAAGCATCTTTTGCATTGGACACAGTTTAGTTTGAACCCTGAACCGACAAGCTGTCACTGTGTCGTGCAACTCGCTTATTGCAAATAATGTCAGACTCAATCAAAAACGTGGCGATATTTGGATCCACCGGAATGACCGGACTGGCGACTCTACCGCTGGCTGTGGCTGCAGGTGAGGAGGATACAATAGACATACAATAGACATAGAATAGAACAGAATATATATGCATGCATGTATCGGTGCCTTCATGCTGGTCAAAGTGTAGGGGGCAAAGGGTAGGATAAACGTGAGTTCATGGGAATCCTCTGTCATGTGAAGGTCTAATAAATAATCAATCAATAAGTTGATCTGCTGAGTCTGCAGGTTAATAATAGCTTTACATCACGTGATTGATTATAAATGATTCATAACTAAATAAAAAAGTTTAGGCTTCACAGTATCATGTTCTGCTATGTATTTAGAGCTGAGCAATAATAATCAATATAATATCAATAAGGTGATATGAGACTATAGATGGGATTGTGCTTATTGTATTACAGCTTCATTTAGTGTTGTTCACATTTTTTAGTTAAGTCATAACATCCACAGCACTATTGTTTTATCAAACTTTCCTTTTGTGCAAATGTCTTGAAAACACTAGTAAAACATTATATTATATTCATATCAATGTATTTGGTCAAAACTATTGACTAAAACTACTTAATGTACACGTTTGAAGATAAATAAATAAATAAATTAAGAGGTGGAACTTTGTTTCTCAATCTCATGTTAAATTTAGAATTTTTAATTGATAAATTCACATTGGATTAATTGATTAGTTGTCAACTATTTAATTAATCGCCAACTATATTGATAGTCGATAAGAAAAAAAGGTCAAAACTCTCTGATTCCAGCTGAATATTTTCTGTTTTTTTTCCTCCTCTATGACAGTAAACTGAATATCTTTGAGTTGTGGACAAAACAAGACATTTGAGGACGTCATCTTGGGCTTTCGGAAACACTGAATGACATTTTTAACCATTTTCTGACATTTTATAGACCAAACAACTCATCAATTAATCAAGAAAATAATTAACAGATTAATTGACAATGGAAATAATCAATTGTTGGAGTGAGGCTTAAACCGTCAGTCCCTGCTGTCATTTGCTCCATTATTAGTTGGGATTCCCCCAAAGATTTTCAAAAACATAAACTAGACAGACCGATATGCACTCGCACAAATCACTTGCACAAACACAATATGTCACATGACTAATTTGATTTATCAGCATTTTAATTTCCTTTCTTCCTCCTTACCCTGAGGCAAAAAGCTGTTGAGTCATGTTAGACGTTACAGGTCAGCATTTTGCTGAGTCACAGCAGGCTGTGACACAGAGCTGATAGTAGAAGCTGTTCACTATCTCGCCTGTACAGGGAGGGTGGGATCACCTTCATGTAGCTGCTGAAGTTATTACATGAGCTTCTGGAAAACACTCTTTCATTCTAACTCCAGTTTGAGGAAGTAATCATGTCGTCCTGTTGAATTTTAATACCAACCCTTGCCATGTTTACAACATGCAATAACAAGTGACAGTTTCAGTGTAAGGGTTGCCAAGTTTCAGTGTGAGGGTTGCCAGCCAGGTGAAGTTGTCGGATAGTAGTCACGATTAGGGCTGCAACTAAAGGTTATTTTCATTATCGATTAGTCTGCCAATTATTTTCAAGAGTAATAATTCATCATCATTAATCATTTGGTCGATAAAATGTCAGAGAATAGTGAAAAATGTCCATACAAGTTTCTCAAATATAAAACAAAAAAAGCAGGAAATCTCCATATTTGAGAGGCAGAAAACAGAATTTTCTGCCATTTTCACATGAAAAATTACTTTAACAATTAATCGATTATCAGAATAGTTGCAAATTATTTTTCTGTTGATCGATTAGTCGACTAATCGTTGCAGCTCTAGTCGTTATAACGTGATTCTCATTTGCTCACTTCTCCTTCCACTTTTTCATGACCTTGATGAAACTGTCATGAGATCCTGCAGGATGTAAAGGAGGAATCACATGAATTCAGGAAATATAACTTAAGTGTTAACAGATGCATGTTACCTGAAATGTCATCAGGCTACATTATCATTACAGATACAACTGTAGTTTTTGTCTCATTTCCATGTTTCCTCCGTCAGGATACAACGTGACGGTGCTGGTGCGTGACCCTGCCAGGCTGCCTGCCGACCACAAGGCGTCCAGAGTGGTGGTGGGAGACGTGCTTAATAAAGAGGATGTGAAGAAGACCATGGAAGGCCAGGACGCTGTTATCATCATCCTGGGCACCAGGAGCGACCTCAGTACGTCTCCACAGTTTGACACACAACCAAGCAAACGTTATAAGAGAAGAAAACAAAATGCATCTTATAGACAAAGAAAAAGTTAAATTCCTAAACATTTCCTAAATTTTTTATTGCTTCATTTGCACTCTTCCTGTTGCCGTGCTTTTTGTATTCTTGTATTCTTTGATTTTCATGCATGCTTTGGATTTGTCTACGTGGTTTTGAATTTGCTGTCCTAAAGTTGCAGCATTCCTTTTACTGTTGTTGCTTTGACCTTTTCTCACATGTTTACATCACTGTACATTCTTTCTTTGATTGTAAAAGTTTTCTTGCCTTGTTAAAGTTCACGCTGCCTTACATAACTGACCATGTTCACCTTACACAAGGAGGATTGTAGGTTTTAATGGTGTAATAATGTAAAACATTCACTAGAGGTCGCCATAAGACTTTTACAACATATAGCCCTATGTGACACAATCTGAAACACACTGTATGTAAAAAGGTGGACTTTATTTATAAAAAGTAGCAACACTTTAATAGTCCTGGATTCCAAATTCACACTTCATGTGTTTTCACATATGTACTTTACTGTGTATTAAAAGAAAGGCTTTCTGAAATACAGTGGAACAAATGTACCATATAGTGTCACCCAGTGGAAAAGTGCAAAACTATACTCAACATTTGAATATATAGTTATTTTCCACCTCAGTATGAGTCTGTGATTTGATCTGTGATCTGATTTGTGCTCATCAGGCGCGACCACCATAATGTCTGAAGGCACCAAGAACATTCTTGAAGCCATGAAGGCTCGTGGGATCAGCAAAGTGGTCGGCTGCATGTCAGGTACAACTCACTGTTTATAACAATCATAACAGAGTGGATGAGGTGGTCAAAAGTTCCTTGAAATATACTTTGTTCAGTCTTGTTTAATCTTCTGTTGGCTTCAGATGAGCAATGCATTTTAAGAGAAGTGTATTTGTAATGACATCTGTATCCTGATCCCTCTCAGCCTTTCTGCTGTGGGATCGCTCCAAAGTGCCGCCCCGTCTGGTTGAAGTGACCGAGGACCATGAACGGATGTACGCCGTGCTGAAGTCATCGGGGCTGGACTACGTGGCCGTCATGCCTCCTCACATTGGTGGTCAGTAGGAAATTTATTCCAAACAAAAGTGGAAGAAAACTTTCAAAACTATCCTGGCATAAAAGTTCTGCAGTCAGACAATCTGATTACATTTATTCAGGATTAATGGATGGCAAGTTGCACTTTTTATGAATTACACACGAGCTTTGTCATTAAATCCGTGAAGTTTTAATAATTAAATTAACATTTGAGACTGTCTCTAGACATTACTTTGCATGAATTGGCTCCAAAGCAAAGTTAAAGAATAACATTAACAGGCAAAATCAAACTGATTACCAGCCAGTGAGGACATCAAACCTTTTTTCACAGCATAATTGTAGACTCTGCAACTGCAGATAGAGAGAGCTTTAATGGGTTTTCTTATATTTTATATAAGTTTTTGGTAGGGCTGCGCAATATATTGATATTATATTGATATTATCTTAGATTTTGGATATCGTAATATCGTAAAATGGCATAAGTGTTGTATTTTTTCTGGTTTTAAAGGCTGCATTAAAGTAACATGATGTAATTGTCTGAACTTACCAGACTGTTCTATCCACATTACTGATGATTATTTATCAAAAATCTCATTGTGTAAATATTTTGTGAAAGCACCAATACTCATTCAATATCAAAAATATTGTGATATTTGATTTTCTTCATATCATCCAGCCTTAACTTTTTGTTCCTTTCTCCCTCCAGGCGACCTTCCTCTGACAGAGACCTACCTGGCGGCGGAGAACATGCTAAAAGGAAGAGCCATCTCTAAACACGACCTGGGACACTTCTTCGTCAAGTGTCTGTCCACCTCAGAGTGGGACAGCAAGACTGTCGGAGTGTGGGGAGAGTATAAATAATCACCGCTGATGCCCTCCGGACAGTGAAGGGCTTTAAATCTCTTCCTGATTTTTAATTTTTACCAAAAAACACTGAAGAGAAAATACTTGTTTATGCTGAGATTTGGAGATAAATGAAGAAATAATGTCTGTGTGGATTCAAACTACTAATGCTTCCCAGCTACTGCTTGTTATATTTTTATAGTAATTTCTTTTAAACTGCACCGAGGGTACATTTTAAAACAAGGGCCAGACCTGTACTGCTGCTTTAGCTGTTTACATTTCTCTCTTTTCACATTTACAATCTTTACATATTGAATGTTTAGTTTCCTAGCATTGAACACGTCATCATGTGATGCCTTCTGTTGGTGCTCTAATGTACAGTTGGCCTGTTTTTTATAGCTGTTGGAAATAAAAGACTTTATTGTACAAAACGTTGTGCTGAAAGACTTAAATGTCATGTGAATGAGCAGAGCTGCAAGCTATCTGTTGCTGGAGTGACAAAATAACAACAACGATAATATTAAATTGTATTATAGTATCTCTACTCTGATTATCAGATACTCAGATTGTTGTTAATATTGGTTAAAGTAAGTCAGACTAGTTGTGTCTTAAAGGTCCCATATTGTAAAAAGTGAGATTTTCATGTCTTTTATATTATAAAGCAGGTTTAAGTGCCGTAAAACTATCAAAATGCTCAATATACGGAGAAATACACACAGCCCGTATTCAGAAATTGTGCGTTTGAAACAAGCCGTTATGATTTCTGTCCATTTGTGATGTCACAAATATACAATTATAGATCATTACATGGTTTTAAACATAAACAAACATTCTAAATGTGTCCCAGTTTATTTCCTGTTGCAGTGTATGTCAATAACATCAGCTGACAGGAGGTAAACATGGACGCAAACTGTTGCCTAGCAACGCAATTCCGTTGAAATGCACTAAAACGGAGTGTTTCAGTAAAGAGGGTGAATACAGGTATATTCAGGCAGACAGTATGAGGAGATAATGCGTTTTTTGAACATTACAGCATGTAAACATGTTCTAGTAGAAACACAAAATACAAGTATGAACCTGAAAATGAACACGATATGGGACCTTTAAACTACAGGTAAGAAGTAGCTCTTACACAGGTAGATCACTGTGAAAGGGCCAAGGTGGCGTCCTGGCAGGAAGCATTTCAGTGTAAAAAAGTAAAAGTACTAATACCACAGTGCATTAATACTCTGTTACTAGCAAAAGTCCTGCATTCAATAGACCTCAGGCAGTCAGATGAGTGACATTTGTTACATGTGTCAGAGCTGTTGTGCAACCTGAGGGCAGGCAGCATGATACCGGAAACCTGTCATATTTTCTTTCAAAATAAAACCCTAATTTTAAAAGCTAATATATTCCCTTGATGTGGTCTTTTCAAAATAACTTAATTAAAGTCCTCCACCATTCAAAAATGTGTTTTGTTTATTGTTACTTCACTTAGATTGTTTAGCTTCACTGTGCAGAGTTTGACACCAGAGGGCTGTTTTCACATTCAAGGAGTAAAGTATATCTGAGAGTTTAACACGTGCACGCACCAGCAGGATTTATGACAACTATAGTTTGGAAGCCAGTCGTGGTCCAAGATGCAATTTACACCAGTATGATGTGGAAAGTTGAAGCACAAATAGATTTTACAGTGAAGAAGGAGACATGTTGTGTCCAATACTTAAACTTTTAAATTGAAATTTGCATATTCATAGATTCTGGATTTTTTAATGAGAGAGAAGTAAATGTTATTTAAGGAGGCGATTTAACTTTTTGTGGGAAAAAAAAAAACACAAGATAAGATAAGATAAGATAACATAAGCCTTTTATTATCCCCAGAGGGGAAATTCAGGTGTTGCAGCAGCACAAAGACAGACACAGGTACTTGAATAAAGAAGTACAAACAAATAAATAAATATTAATAACAGATATATACGACTAGAATAAGAATAGAGGTAAAAATAGAAAATATATAAGAACAATTGAAGAGTCAGCAAGTCTATCTAAACAGCGTACATCAGAATAATATATGATATTATTAAGTAATAATATTGTTGTCTGTATTAACATAATAGAAATATAATATAGTGTATGATGTATCAATAATATAGTATGATATAGCTATAGTAGCTTATAGCATGGGATATTACATATGGTATGAGGTGCAATGTAAGTATTTCTCTATATCTTAAAACATATCTGGACTGGGTGGGTGCTAGTATCTTTAAGTATTTAAGTGAGCAGACAAAAAACTGCATCAAGATTCTCGATTGAATCAATGTGAAATATGTAAATATATTTATCATTACAGATTATAACACAAAACACTCCTTATTATATTTAATTATATTATGTTATATTATATTATATTATATTATGTTATGTTATGTTATGTTGTTACGCCATATTATATTATATTATATTATATTATATTATATTATGTTATATTATGTTATATTCTATTCTATTCTATTCTATTCTATTCTATTCTATTCTATTATGTTCTATTATGTTCTATTCTATTCTATTATATTCTATTCTATTCTATTCTATTCTATTCTATTATGTTATATTCTATTATATTCTATTTTATTATATTACATTACATTAAAGGGCCTATTTAAAAAAAGGAAGGACAGATGTTTGCTACTTTGGACTTTTACTTTGACAGAATACAGGAAGTTGTGTGTTATTACGTCATGTTTTTCCCTGTCGTCCAATACACAACCGAGGAGGAGCCAAAGCTGTTTTTCAAAGTTGACTCGCTGGTTCTTCTTCTTCATGAGGTGAAAGTCGAGAGGTGGAATTTAAATCGAAACTTTGACATGTTGGTAGTTTACTTCAGTAGAAGTTGTGTCTATTGAGCGTTTTTCCTCCCTGAAGACTGCTGAAGACTCTCAGGTAAATAAATAACACAGTGTCTCTGCTGAAATAACACTGATTTGGAAAACTGAAACTTTTATTATAGTAAAAAAAAAGACTTTTCCTGTGGACGTGTACATGTGCAGGATTCAGACTATTAATTTGTTTTTGCTATATGTTTATAGAAATTATTAGTGAAATGTATGCATTTTAAGTTCTCTCTGATTGCTTTGATTTAGTTAGTTGGTTCAGTAATTTAACATCCACTCCTATTTTTTTCTCTTACAGTAACTTTAACTTAAACATGAAATAAGACATGCTGACTGATTAGAATTGTAATTATTTTTGTTTTACGCACACATTATCGAACTTTGCATTAAAAACAATATGCAGATGGGAATCCCTCCTTCTATCTATGATGTAATCATTTAGGAATTATTGCTATGCAAATTACACAATAACAAGCTTGACAATCCGGTCTGGGCGGAAATTAATAAAAAAATAAAAATAAAATGAATCAGGGTGGGTCTATATATAATATGAATCTTGATGTTATCATTATATTGTCTTATATATAGTTTTAAGTGTTTTGTAACATCAAATCATTGTGATTGTGAATGTAACGTATATAAACTCCACTACCCACAATGCTTCACTCCCCATAATGCCTTGCGATACATCCAGCCCCCCAACTAGTGATGGGTAATCCGGCTCTTTTTAGTGAGCCAGATCATTTGGCTCAGCTCACCAAGAAGACGAGCCGGCTCTTTCGGCTCCCAAACGGCTCTTCGTTTTTACCACTTCTGCCTTTTATAATTTAGCCAAATTTAGCTTTAGCTGTTTTGACCTATGATTAGTATGTGTGCACATATATCACTTAAATTATTTAATTTAATTATACTAAACCTTATAATTTCTAGAATACCATAATTTTACATGCTGCTTCGTTTCCGACTGTCACTCATCTTGTCTGCTATTCGCGCTCCGCATTCCGCTCTCTCTTTCTCTCTTTCTCTCTTTCTCTCCTCTCCCTCCTGCTCTGTACCTGTAGACCGTCACCGTGCCGCTCACCCCCGCCCTCCCTGCTTGATGGTATGATCCTTGAGTGTGTTCCAATCCGCGTACTTCCGTACTTACACTTACTATTTTGAGTGCATAAGTGCGTTCACACAAGGAAGTACGGCAAAATGCAGTGCACTGAAAGTACCCAGATGTTGTACTCAAAACGGTCAAATCGTTGAGTGTGGAACACTGGACACTTCTCACACTCAAATGTCGCCATCTTGGCGACGTAGCAGAAGGGGCGGGACCACGACCACTATTCAAACATATGTAGATAACAGAATAAAACAATACGTAAACATAACGGTGCATTTTCAGCAAACAGGCGGACACATCGTAGGCGTAGGCAACGACGTTGGAAACGTAATTTCCACTCTGCTTTAATTTTTTTCTTCAACAAAGAAGAAGATATTTTGGCGGGTAGCGAGCCGCGGTGAGATGTTGCGATTGTCATTTTCGGTCAGTGCGCCGCAGAGTATTCGTTTTGAGACGACCCTACCCCGTTGAAATTCATGCACTACTCAAGTAAGTAGAGTAAGATCGTCCTATCATTCTGCCTTGAATTAATAAAAAAAACAAAAACGAAAAAAACGGCTCTTGGACGGGTACCGGCTCTTATCGTTCACTTAAAAGAGCCGGCTCAATAAACCGGCTCGTTCGTGACGACCCATCACTTCCCCCAACTGAAGACCTTTTGGAGTGAAACTCAAATCACGGCGGGAGAAGAGAAGAGAGTCAGCCGGTTATTAGTGAAGTCCGTTTAGTCTTTTAGAGGTTGAAACAGAAAGTTATTTCCAAATGAGTTTAGTAAAACATTAAATAGTCTATTCGTGTCGAGGAGGAGTCAAGATAACGACATATTAACCAACAGTAACGGTACTTTAACCGAGGAGAGACGGAAGTGATTCAACAGGTCTGTTAGCTTCAACATTCACTTTCTAACTGTGTTTAAAGTTTAACATCTAACTTAATAAGCGGTTTAACTACGTTACTCTTTTCCTTTTTGTTAATCAAGATAATTCAAGTCTTATGTTTCATGTAATTCAATGTTCTCTGTCGAGGTTTTCAGTTTCCCTCCTATATGATGAAGCTAACTGTTACAACCCCCAACACACATTTAGCTTATAACTTATAGTGTTTATAGAAAAACCTCGACAGCATCATGTTTAATGTTATTTAATTTGAAGGTACCATACAGTTTCGATTACTGATGAAGTAAAGCAACCAGAAAATATTCACATTTAAGAAGCTGGAATCAGAGAACTTTTTTTTCCTTTAAAAAAATACTCAAACCGGTTAATCGATTATCAAAATAGTTGGCAATTAATGTAATAGTTGACAACTAATAGATTAATCTATAATGTTCTTCTTCTTTTTTTCAACAATATTTTTATTATGCTTTTAAACACAAACACAGACAAAACCAACAATACACACTGAGACAGTAACTTACATAGTGAGGGAAACAGTAAACGTGTTAAAAGGTAATAATACATCAACAACACATGTTTTAAATGAATAATAATATACAATCCTTTTGATCCTTTGACTTGAAATAAAGAAACCAGAACATATTCATATTTAAGAAGCTGGAATTAGAGAATTTAGACCTTTTTTTCCCTTAAAAAAATACTCAAACCCTTAATTTGAAGGTATCATACTTGTGTTTTCAACAGGAATCCAAACTAAACTATCCATTAACTACATATAATTATTTGCTAATCATTCTGCCAAATTTGAATAAACCTAAAAGGCAGTAAAGCTTTAAAACACACTGAGGATTGTATATTATTATTCATTTAAAACATCTGTTGTTGACGTATTATTACCACAAATCATGTTTACTGCTTCCCTCACTATGTACGGTACTGTCTCAGTCTATGGCTGCAACTTTCAATTATTTTTATTTACTTTTATTTTACTTTATTAGAGACCATAATATAATATATACTTAATTTGAAGGTATCATACTCGTGTTTTCAACTTTTCACTTTGGATTACTGTTGAAGTAAAGAAACCAGAACATATTCACATTCAAGAAGCTGGAATCAGAATTCAGAACTTTTTTTTCCCTTAAAAAAATACTCAAACCTGTTAATCGATTATCAAGCAGTAAACATGTTAAAAGGTAATAATACAACAACACATGTTTTAAATGAATAATAATATACAATACATTTAAGAAGCTGGAATCAGATAATTTAGACCTTTTTTCCCTTAAAGGTCCCATATTATAAAAAAAGTGAGATTTACATGTTTTTTTTTTATTATCAAGCAGGTTTAAGTGTTATAAAAATCCTGTTAAACTATCAAAACGCTCATTATACGGAGAAATATACAAAGCCCAAATTAAGAAATAGTGCGTTTGAAACAAGCCATTAGGATTTCTGGCCATTTTTGATGTCACAAATATACAATATTTAGACCCTTGACACAATTTTAAACGTAAACATTATAAATGTGTCCCAGTTTATTTCCTGGTTGCAGTGTGTTTTAATGACATCAGCTGATAGAAAGTAAACATGGACCCAAGCTGTTGCCTAAAAACGCAATTCCACTGAAATGCACTAAAACGGAGCGTTTCAGACAGACGGTAAATACAGGTATATTCAGGCAGACAGTATGAGGAAAATAAAGGGTATTTTTAACATTACAGCATGTAAACATGTTCTAGTAGAAACACAAAATACAAGTATGAACCTGAAAATGAACACGATATGGGACCTTTAAACTTTATCAAAAGTTTTGATTGGATTTAGAGACCATAAGATTATAACATTATCAATGAATCTATTAGTTGTCAACTATTACATTAATTGACAACTATTTTGATAATCGAATAACCGGTTTGAGTATTTTTTTTAAGGGGAAAAAAGGTCTAAATTCTCTGATTCCAGCTTCTTAAATGTGAATATTTTCTGGTTTCTTTACTCCTCTATGACGGTAAACTGAATATCTTTGAGTTGTGGACAAAACAAGACATTTGAGGAGGTCCTCTTGGGAGTTTTGGGAAACACTGATTGACATTTTTCACCATTTTCTGACATCTTATAGACCAAACAACTGATCGATTAATCAAGAAAATAATCAACAGATTAATTGACAGTGGAAATGATTGTTAGTTGCGGCCCTATGAACAGTCTCCCCCAAAAAACAACTTGATTAACATGATTAAAAACAAAAGCAAGCAAATCCTCCTTATCATTGAAAAGCCTTAATGTTTATTTGTACTAGATTAAATTGTCATGGATTAATTTACTGTTGAGCAACTGCTTGATTATTTTATGATTCAGTACAGACTTTATTAAATGTATGTGTTGCTCTCATCAGCATTTTGATATTATTAAATTTTTCTTCTAGAGTATTTTAATTAAAAAAAAATCCATCATTCCTTTACTAAGGATACAGAGAAACTGATCATTTACAAAATGTTAACTATAGATGATTTTTTAGCAGCAATACAAGTCAACTTAACGGCTTATTCCTTTCTCTGCAGTTTAAAGATGATCGTGAAAGGACAGAAGCGTAAACATCCACCAGAGGACGTGGAGGTTTCAGACCAGAGCAGCCCCAACTGGGAGAGCCAGCGGCAGTTTGTGTTCTCAGTTTCCCTGAACAAGTATCAGCATAGCCAGGAGCTACCTGAACCCAGCCTGCGGCGCTCCGTTCTGATAGCCAACACACTGCGGCAGGTCAGCCAGGAGGCTTGTGGGGCGCCCTCTGTAGACATGGAGGTGTCACAACCACCTTGTAGCTCTTCATCTGCACTCCAGGAAGAAAAGCATGACTCTGCGGTGATGTTTTCTAACAGCCACTCAGCTCTCGTCAGCTGTCCTCTGGTCTCTTTAAATTACTTGTCAAATTGTGCCACGAGTAGGTCTCCTGCAAACTGTCACTTAGATGCATCAATTGTCCCTCTGTCTGTTAGAGACGAAGATGAGGACTGGGGATTGATGTCCACTGAGTCTGATTTCTCCCTTTCAGCTGCCATCTCCTCCATTCTCACTGCACTGGACACTACCATTGATGGGAGCCCACAGGCAGCTCCGCGGACACCTCTCAGGTCCTTGGAGAACCTGTCGGGGCCCTCTGATGGAGGTGTGGCGTGGGTGAAACACGGAGTTAGAAGTTATGGGGAGCTGCAGGAAGAGTGGAGGTTGCGGGAGAGCAGCTCGGAGGTGATGAGGTCCAGCTACCTCACTGAGCTCACTGTGGAGGATCTGTTCCAGGATATAGACACGTCCCTGCTGGAGCGGGACATGGGAGTGCTTGGGTTCATAGGCAGTGGAGGTGGATATCAGGCTGGGGATGACCTGTTACGGTATCTGCCGCCTTTCTCCACCTCCCCCTCACACCCCTTCTCCCTCTCTCTCAACCAGAATCTCAAGTGCCTGCCTTCGTTCTCCTCGTTCAGCCCATTGTCTTCCTCATCCTCTTCTTCACCTTCTCTTTCTTCGCCACCCTTCTCTAGTCAGAATCATGTGAGAGAAGGAATTGACCTGGATCATCTGATGGAGATCCTGGTGGAGTCCTGATTGCCTCATTGTCATCATTATACTGTAAGAAATCCATTTCAACAGGAAGTAACCTGAACAGCATTCATGACGTTAGCGGACAAAAACTGAATTCCCAAGGGCTGGACTTTCAAACGCATCGAATGCTGTTTTTTTTAATTATATATTGATGAGGAAATTGTGTATTATGGGCTTAAGAAAGTAGTAAGAACGCTCTAGAAATGTAGAGATGGTTGATGTCTAAGACAGGAAGTGGGCCAGCATGACGAGTAGCTGTGATGCATCTGGCAGCTTTTTGTGCAACATAAAAGGTTTGCGTTTCTCCGGCAAAAATGGAGGTGAAGTCACAGTGAAAACTGCGTATTAAAGCAAATGAGGCTGTTTAACGGCTAAGCCATGAGTCAGTGCATAATGAACTGTTGAAAAGCATTTTACTACAGTTTCCAGTGTGACTCAGCTAATTGGAACGAGAGAAGGGAGGTATCTGATTAGAAAACAGGATTTATTCCGCAAAGGAGAAAAAATGTGTCAGATGCATCACAGCTTCAAGCTCTCCTGCGTTCACATTGAACATCCCAGTTTATCTGGAGTAAAGAAAAAAGCAGCAGCGCGTCATGTACTGGTGTTGAGTCATGCAGCGGACTGAACGTTGGTCTACAAGTGGGATAAATCACTTAAAGTGTAACATGTTAATGTAAGTTCTGAGAGAGAATGTGATTCGTCAGGTGTTTGAAGGAGAATGATTGAAACACTAATATTATGGGTCAAACTTCTGTTTTCTGATTTTTCAAACTTCTGTGAAGAAATCCTTTGACCTCATATTTATCAACGAGTTATTACAGGGGCATGATATCAGGTGCTAAGAGATCAGGTCGGTAGGAGCTCCCAGAAAAATGTGCTTATTAATTCAGAATAAGAGCCAGATGTTCGGTTACAAAAAGAAAAGACATTTGAATTGTGTATAACTGTTGAAGGTTAACTGGGTGATTCTTCTTTGTATCCATCAGTTATTTCAGTAACAACTAGTAGTTGGAGGTACAGTATGATTACATGTCATATTAACGTATCCTAAAAAGGCACAACTCTTAATGCTTCGTGTCCCATCTGAAGGCTGAAAAGAGTGAAACTAAAATGTGTTTAGTCTGAAATGCTTCCTCTCTGAGTGCAGCTGTAGCTCAGGAAACACGTGGCCTCAATGCACGCTCCAGCTCAGAAAGACTATTTAATGTCTTCTTAATAGATGCTTTTATTCAAAGAGCCTTTACAGTACTGTGATTCTATACAACACATCCTCTTGGGTTTTAATGTGACAGTACGGATCCACTGTAGGTGTCACATTAGCTAAAGTCACAACCACTACGCAACAGCTTCTGTTGTACAGATGTCGTGTTATTGATCGGTCCTGGTGGGTGTTGAGCATCACGCTGTGAGCCACATTGGCTGATGGAGTCCAGATGGTGCTGACTTCCCCCCCCGTGAACACTCATCAGTAGGTCAAGTTCTGCTCGTTTTAGTGGGGTTCACATGTTTTGTCTGGTTTACATCTGAATTATTGCACTTTTGTTAATAATATGCATTTCTCTGGTTTGTGTTTTACTCTGTATTTATTAAGCAGTGGTAACATTACAGGTAAATTGGCCGAATGATTCCTTTTGAGCCCGTAAAGTGGAGTCCTATTACATGTTCTGTTAATGTATATTGTTTAACTGTAACTTAACCGGCTATATATATATATGTTGGTCCAGTATTTAAACCAACACTGCTGAACTGTGTGACGGGGAAACACTGAGATGAATTGTTTGAGGAAGCACATGATGCCTGTTTGTCAGGTTTTTGTACTTTCATCCTGTTTATGGATCAGAGTTGTTTTCTATGCAAAGGTCTGCAGTCTCAAACTATTTATAAATGGCATACTTTGTTAACAAGATGAGTAATTAAATGTCATAACCATTTTTGACAATTTTTCTAATGGTGTATTAATGTACCGTCATGGCAGTTATTTTATTTACTTTATTTTCTCTTAAATATTTTAACGGTTACATTTGAGGGCAGAATGCCCGGACACTATGTATTTACCTTTGTTTTTAAAAGAAGGCAAATATCTGTTTAACTATACTGACGTTTTTTAATAAAATGTGAAAATGAAATGCTGTATCTTCATTGCTCAACATGATTTATTCATTATAATGCATAAAGTACATTTTACGGCAGCTATTTAACAGTTTTGGAAATGGATGTGTGGAAAAGGATTGAAACTGCACATAAACGTCATTTCTTTGTGGTTTTAACTCCATCATCCAATGATGTATTTTCATTTATGACCCTGAAGAAAAGCTGCAGTAGTGTATTTAGAAAATCATGAAAGAGAAAGTGCATTACATTTTGCAGCAGACTGAAAGTCTCCAACCAGAGATGGTTCAGTTTCAAGCTGACCTGCTACTTTGTGAAAGACTACACGTTCAGTTTACATTTTGTCACGATCACACCAGAAACTTACAAATAATACGTGGAGTTGAGCCACAAAGACCATCCAGGATGTCAGTACGTTATCGGAATAAACTGACATGTAGTTTTCATTCCAGTCAGATTCCTAATAGACAGATAAGACGGGTAACACGTGGACTCTTGGAAGCAGCTTCGCCCACTGTCACTCCACACTATAAATAACAAATCAATCACTTTGTCTCATTGTTTTGTGTTACTCTGAAAGACTTTAATGCTCTCAGACACTTGATTTGAGGCAGATATCCACCTCATTAACACAATTTGTGCTCACATACCATTGAGCAAAATTGCTGGGTGTTTCGTATTGACAGCTTAAAATTGTGAAGACGAAGGGGTAAGGCTGCAACAAACC
Organism: Sebastes fasciatus; assembly: GCF_043250625.1. Classification (NCBI taxonomy): domain Eukaryota; kingdom Metazoa; phylum Chordata; class Actinopteri; order Perciformes; family Sebastidae; genus Sebastes; species Sebastes fasciatus. The sequence continues at coordinate 4,947,331 of NC_133801.1, forward strand.
ATTATTTTCTTTGTCGCTTATTCGATTGGTTGTTTGACGACATCCTCAAATGTCTTGTTTTGTCCACAACTCAAAGATATTCAGTTTACCGTCATAGAGGAGGAAAGAAACCAGAAAATATTCACATTTAAGAAGCTGGAATCAGAGAGTTTGGACTTTTATGTCTTAAAACAATACTCGCACCGATTATCCAAATAGTTGGCGATTCATTTAATAGTTGTTAAACGCTTAAGAGAACAAACATGACAACATAATAATACAGGGAAAGGTTCTTTTTAATTTATGGTGGTCCAATGTGAATACATATTAATATATTACTACACTACAACATACACACCGACATGGACAGAGACAACTTGTTTTACAGTATCGGGATATAATTAGCCTACAACTCATTCAACTACAACTTCCACGGTAAAAGAAAAAGAACTGATGTGAACATTAAAGTGCATTTCAAGTGTTCATGATCTCTAAATCACACAGAACGTGTGATGTTTGACGAGTAACATTTGGTTTTCCATGGAAATTAATTACTTCATCAATCACCACAGCGAAACACTTTTTATTTACAGTCATTTTCTTTTCCTCGATCCCTCTGTTCCAACCCTTTGACCCTATTTCAGACTCTTCTGGAGGCGTAGTAACATGCTGCGCTACATCCGTGCAGACACCAGGGAGCAGCACCATAAAGGAGGACGGCCCACGTCCTGAGGCAAACACAGTGCTCATCTGTGCTTCCTGTACTCATCACAGCTGACTAAGACAGGAAAGGCACTACTTTTACACAGGAAATCTGATTAAACACATTCCAGTTAACATCCCCAGTGTTTTATATACTCAGTGTAGGTCCACATTTGACCTTTATATGAGGAAGTGATCTAAAGGTTTAACAGATTTCACTGCAGTTGTGACCATTCATGCTTATGAAGATGCATTCAAGTGGTGAAGAACTGAGTAAAGGCACATCTTGGCTCTAGATATGACTGGACGGTCTGGAGGTGTTTTGGCCATGATGTGCATACGGGAAATATACAGAGAAGGAGCTGAACAATACACCCATATACAAACGTATGTAGTTAAAGGTGTAAAAGAGTTCTGTAAAGTTGAAATGGAAAGTGCATCTACAAGATGTTTCAGTACAATTACATACCATATAGAGAGCCGATGTCCCTGCCCTTCTAGTGGACCACTATGGGATCTTATTTCGGAAAAAATATTAACGGTAGTCAACAGAGAGAGACAAATATTTTTTTGATCCCGTTTTGAATTGCGCCACGAATCACACAGATGATGTTTGTCAATTTAATAATATAATAATTTTGCAAGTCAAGAAAGTCTCAGTTTGTTGTAAAACTGTTGAAGTATCAGCAATTAGAAAGACGACACGCCCAAAAGTCATGTAAGTGACGTCTCTCTCTCTCTGAAGCTACGATGCCTGTGTGTTTCCTACTGGGATGAACTCACACCAGTAACGGGTTTCGCTCGTTCTTTCTGTTCCCGGCTGATAAAAAGACGAGGAGTCGCTGGATAGAACACATCAGAAAAGATAATGGGCCTGGTCATAGCTACGTTAGCTAGCTAGTGTTGATGACGTATTTTGTCTGAGACGAGAGATGTAGTTCACTGAGCGGTTTCACACAATACTAAATGATACTACGACAAACTGAGACTTTCTTGATTTGCAAAATCATCTTTTAAATTACCAAACATCATGTGTGATTTCGTGGCGCCATTCAAATGGGATCAAAACAATATATTTGTCTCTCTCCATTGACTACCATTCATATTTTTTCATAAGGTCCCATGGGGGTCCACCGGAAGGGGTGAAACTCTTTGGCTCTCTATTTGTTAGTCCTGAACCAGCAACCCAAACCTGTGACACATACTGTATAGCAATGTGACAAAAAAAATGCATGCAAGGTTGCAACCAACCAACCATGTGTCAAAAAGTTCTTCTCCGAGCCCTTCGTGTGCCATCCTGAGCCGGTACGGTGAACACACCGGTTCTACCAGCGTTGAGGAGGAACAGGAACATCTGTTATCACATCTTTTAGCTGTAGTCAAGTCAGGATAGTTCTTTATGTGCAGAGAGCGGTGTAGTAACCACTCACCAAACTGTTCTGGCTGAATCTTAAAAAACTCATCTCAATTCCTCATCAAATGTTTTTAACATGAGACTAAAGAAGACACAATGGACAAACTAAGATAAGAGTTCAGATTCAGCCCACCAGTCTGGGTCCAGAGTTAGAGCTTCTCTTTCTTCCCCCCCACAGCTCAGCTGGTGTTGATGGTGTTGTACGAGGACTGTGATCCCGGCTCCAGAGGCTTGCTGGCCTCTTTTTCTGTCGGGTAAGGAGAAGGAGGCGTCTGGTCTTCGTGTCTGTTCTCTACGATGGGCTCCCTGTCTTCGTTCAGCTCGGACTCCTCGCAGTGCGGCAGCTGCAGGAAGGAGGTCAGGCCGTGCAGGTCGGCCATTTTGTGGAAGGAGCGCAGCAGGAGGAACATCATCATCAGGCCGAAGAACAGGTAGACTGGGGGGGTGGGGGGGGGGGGGAAAGAGAGGCAGAGAGACAGAGGTCACGAGAGGTCATTCATTCAACAGACATGCAAAAGAGAGTCTCTACCTGAAGCTTCATTATTTCTGAAATATTGGATGCATCAGAAGGTTTGGGGGGAAAATGGCGAGGAGGAGAGATTCTCCTCAAACGGAATAAGATGGCACCGCCATCCCATAAATGTGGCGGGTGGATGTGATGGCAAACAACCTCAACCTCTACCAGATAGATCTGACATCCTTTTCTTCTTTATTTTAGTATATAATAGGTCAAATGCCCGTTCATGTAGAGGATCTTTCCTCCTTTGACACTATTTTTTAAAACTAATTGATTGATGCACATTGATCAGCATCACTGTGAATGTGCCAGTGTTAGCCAAGAGGCTAATAAATAACTGTTGTTAAAATTGGCCATTAAAATAACAAATAAAACATACAACATTATAAAATTAGAGCAGGAGTGAGCAAAACAGCTGAACAGGATAAAAAGCTGAGAGGAGTGAGGCAGCATCATGCAAAGTAAGACATTTAGAAAGCAGGCAATTAACACAAAACAATGTTAAGCAGACAGTCGGCACAGATAAAATCACATTACAGAAGACATAACACAAGCAGACAATCTGCACAAGCAACACTATGTATGTGTGTATATACGTACATGTGTGTTTTAAGGGTCAATTTTCAGCGATCCAACATCATTGATGCAAAGTGAAAACATTGATTCGTATCGACATCTTTAAGATACGCCATTATTTTGAAATTCCCATGGCATGTCATCTGTGTCAGCATTTCCGTCTAAGCGCACCTCCTTCCTAAACACTCAAACAGCGCTTAAACATGAGAAATGAGGCCCTTCATAGTGAACAACAGGAGGTCTGTTTTTATTCTTTTTATAAAAAAGAATAGATTGTTTTTCTTTTAAATGTCTGGAAGAGCCCAGTAATACAATTGTCAAATCTTTAGTTGTTTATTGTGAGTTGATATACAGTAAATGTAACCGATTGTGTTAAATAGGGATATGATATCGTCTCATATTGATCACAGAACCCTGAATTGAATCAAAGTCGTATCATGGCAGACTTTGTGATATCAGAAAATATCATATAGTTGTCCAAAGATTCAATATAATATTGTATAATGATGGAACTTGTGATTTACAGTGTAACAGTGTACAGTATGTGACAGCTGTATGGCTGGAGTTGAAAATTCAATAAAAACATTTGTATTAACAGGTCAAGGAGGCACGTCCAGGTGACCTGTACATTGACAAAGCAATACATGTGTTATTTCATCTAAATGGGTCATGGTGCTGTTGGTACGTGGGGTATTTTCTGTACGCACCGCACAGAGCTGTCGTTTCAAGTCAGAGGAAACTCCCATGTTATCAGGTCAAACTCTAAATCTTTACAAGTTCACTGCCAGCTGCTTTGAACAGTCTGCTCCGTTCATGACTACGTAAACTCTGACAACGTGGCCAGTACATAGCCGAGGAATTAATGTCAAAGTCTGACGTACACCGGACCGCGGACAGAGAAATCTATTTTAATAAATCCATTTAATCAAAAAGGAGGATGAAAGTGCCCTCCAGTGGGTGTGCAAAGGTGAAAACAAAATCTGCTCAACATTGGTTACTTCTGCTCTGATTCTTGAGTTTGCCTTAAAGACAAGCTGTGTGGTTTCCTTCTGTCACATGTGTGCACTGAACTGCCCCACATAACCACAGAGTTCAGGTCCTGGACAATGTCTCTCACTATACGAGTAGAACAACTCGTATAGAAAAACAGTGTAGGATTACAGAGGCCTCCGCTCCACATTACAGTTACTGTGGGAAGTGTACAGTAAGTGGTGCAGGGGAAAACCCAGGGGAAATATATGAGCACCTCTGGTTTCTCTACCTACACGTTACAGGAAACCACATTTAAGAAAAACTTCCCACAACCTACCGGAACAGATACAGATAATATCTTCCTATTATCACTTTTAATGAACAACTGTACTTGAACCAAAACAGTTTGAACCTGACATCTTTTAATCTCATACTGCTCTTGTATTATTTTCCACCTGTGAAGCACTCATCATGGTGACTAACAGAACATAACGAGTTAAAGGACTTTGACTGTCCAAACTCCAAACTAACACCAAAATATTTGCTCTTCAGCAGCACTAGGAATGCTGTGCTGTCGTGGAAAAGCCTTGAAACAGCAGTTCTGAACTTTTCATGGTCAATAGTACGTTGAGGGAGTCTCATGTGCCTTAAACCTGCATTCTCTCTAACAGCCAGCAGGGGGCGACTCCTCTGGTTGCTAAAAGAAGTCTGGTTGTATAGAAGTCTATGAGAAAATGAGCCTACTTCTCTCTTGATTTATTACCTCAGTAAACATTGTAAACATGAGTTTATGGTCTCAATCACTAGTTTCAAGTCTTCTTCAATACAGCATGATGTTCATTTAGTAAATTATGGTCCCATTTAGAGTCAAATAGACCATAAAGCAGGGGATGCTTTAGGGCGGGGCTACCTGGTGATTGACAGGTGGCTACCACGGCGTTGTCTGGTCTGGGCTGAAAGTGTCTTATTCAGTGTCGCTACTTAGCTCCACCCTCTCGTGTCACTTCTGGTTGCAAAAAAACAAGATGACGATGGCCAAAATGCCAAACTTGAGGCTTCAAAAAGGCAGTCCACAAACCAATTGGTGACATCACGTTGACTACGTCCACTTCTCATATACAGTCTATGGTTTGGGGCCTTTGCATCGCATCACTTCAGAATCAGAATACATTTTTATTTTATATGATGACCATGTTTAGATTATTATAGTTGGACAATAATAAAGTTTCATTGCTAAATAAGATTTGAAACCTCCACTGCCTCCTCTAAAACTAGAATTGTGGTTGTATGCCTCCGCCAACCAGTCAAGTTGCAGTGTACATCCATGTCTGTCCAAAATATCATCACTTCATCATTTTATCCTGTTAAACATTTGAGCAAAATTGTCATAATTAGCATGAATTCTTGAGTTATGGACAAAAACGTATTTTCTGAGGTCACAGTGACGTTTGACCACCAAATTCTCCTTGAGTAGAAGTGTAAGTTTGTGCCAGATGTAATGAAATTCCCTCCAAGCATTCCTGAGATATTGCTTTCATGAGAATGGGACGGACGTAAGGTCACAGTGACCCTTGACCTTTGACCACCAAATTCTAATCAGGTCATCGTTGAGTCCAAGTGGACGTTTGTGCCAAATTTGAAGAAATTCACTCCAGGCGCGTTCACGAGGGACGACCCCAAAACATGTTGCCACCGGCCACGGCAGCCGGGACAGAGTGATCAAAATGATGGCTGGTAATAAATTAATTGTGTGAAAATGTTAAAACACTTATTAGAAGTTGGTCTTCATTTCCATTCACCACTACAGCAGGGAATGTGTTTTCACATATTGTCAGTTTTAGCTCTACAGCCGGGGAAACAACAGCAGTTTGAGGAGACGTTACGTCAGGACACATCTTGCAGTCGGTCCCTAATCCCCCTCAGAAACCTGCAGTGGGTTAATCTGACTCGACCTACATCATTATTATATAACACAGCCGCTGGGACCAAGAAACAACACGGCTGCTCCGTGTGAACCGCTGGGCCTCCAAACTGAAGTCAAGGGATTAGCCGAGGACAGCTCAGGAGGAAAACACAGCAATTTCTCATGTGTCCACCTGGGTCCCTCTGACGATACAATCTAATATAAATCCTCCTAATTTAAGGCAATATGGGGGAGAACGTGTATATCAGCAGAAAGATGCTTAATCAAACAACATGTTCATGTCCTAAATGGCCACAGAAACCAAATGTTCTTGTTTGTTAGTCTAATTGTTGCAGGGGAGTGTTGGTCTGATATTCACTGTAGAGCTCTCTGACTGACCACAGAGGAATAAAACAACAGCACGGCTACTTTTGGCCATAAAGGTCATTCCTCCCGATTCAATTACAGAGAAAACACCCGCACAGAAGCTGAATAACAAGAAATAACCTCCGTCATGTGACAGTGGAGTCTCAATCTAAAGAACAAAGAACCACTGGGATCCACTACAAGCTTTTATGAAGAAGCACATTTACAATTAACATCTGAATCACATCATTGTGAATGCACATCATGTTTTCCTGCCCTCTGGTTCCAGGTTCTCCTATGACCAGATTTTCTGCTTTCTTTGTTATATATTGTTCTAAACTGAATCTCTTTGGGTTTTGGATAATAAAAGACATCTAAACTACTTCAACTTGGTCACTTTGGATATATTTATACCATTTTATAGACCAGTTTACATCCATGTTTATTCAAAGTGTCATCACTTCATCATTTTATCCTGTGAGACATTTGTGTGACATTATCATGCTTAGCATAAACACTCACCGGCCACTTTATTAGGCACACCTGTTCAATTGCTTGTTAACACAAATAGCTAATCAGCCAATCACATGGCAGCAACTCAATGCATTTAGGCATCTAGACGTGGTGAAGACGACTTGCTGGAGTTCAAACCGAGCATCAGAATGGGGAAGAAAGGGGATTTAAGTGACTTTGAACGTGGCATGGTTGTTGTTGCCAGACGGGCTGGTCTGAGTATTTCAAAAACTGCTGATCTACTGGGATTTTCATGCACAACCATCTCTAGGGTTTATAGAGAATGGTCCGAACAAGAGAACATATCCAGTGAGCGGCAGTTGTGTGGACGGAAATGCCTTGTTGATGTCAGAGGTCAGAGGAGAATGGGCAGAGTGGTTGGAGATGATAGAAAGGCAACAGTAACTCAAATAACCACTCGTTACAACCAAGGTATGCAGAATACCATCTCTGAACGCAGAACACGTCCAACCTTGAAGCAGATGGGCTACAGCAGCAGAAGACCACCCGTACTAGCAAGGTGTACCTAATAAAGTGGCCGGTGAGTGTATATTCTTGAGTTATGGCCAAAAATGTGTCAATCAAATTCGAATCAGTTCATTCCTTGAGTTCAACCAAGTGGATGTTTGTGCCAAACAAGGTGTTCCCGAGATATCACAAGAATGGGATGGATGTGAGGTCACAGTGACCTTTGACCACCAAAATCTAATCAGTTCATCCTTGAATCCAAGCGGACGTTTGTGCCAAATCTGAACAAAATTCAAGAAGGAAAACGAGAAAGACATGGATGGACGGACAACTCGAAAACATAACACCTGCGGCCACGGCTTTTGCCGCCATGGAGGCATACAAATCTGCAGATTAATCGATAATGAAAATAATTGTTAGCTGCAGCCCTACAGTATCAGATATTTTGAGATATTTCAGTCCGACCCAAAGTGGTGAACTGACCAATTAATGTCACCGATAGAGCGACACATTACAATCAGAGTGCTGTTGCATTGACTCTCTCCAGGTTTTAAAAAGCTTATTAAAAAACTAACTTCTATCAAAAGCCACTAATGCATCTGAGATCATTTCATCTCAGTTCCATGAAACTCTCTGCAAAGTCAGATGAACTTACAAAGAGCGACACAGAAGAGAGTACTTCAATTTCCAGGCAGCTCACAGATGACTCGGAGAGAAGTGCAATTTCAGAGGAACCCACTTCTCAACCTCTGACTCGCTACCGAGAAAAGAGAGGAGCAGTGAGAGGTGCTACTTCTCACATCAGAGGTGAGAATGAAGACTGTAGCACGGCCGCCGAGGTCAGCTTCTCCCCTCAGAGCAGCAAGACAAAACAATCATCCTGGAGATATGACTTTTAGAACCTTTCTGTTATATTCTCTCAAGAAATACTTTTTAAAAACAACTACAGTTCTTCCTCTGGCATCCTTTCATGACCAGTCATCACCCCTCAAATGTCTTTCCTGTCATCATATTTATGAAGTCTTTGCTTTAAAGCATCTCCCCTGCTTTCCTTGCATAACAACAAAAAGCTGCCTCGTCTTCTTTCCTCTCTAAAGAGGAAGATGATGAGGAGGAGTTTCTGCAGCAGAGATCTGGTGTGATGTGTCACCTCTGGCTCTGTGCCTCTGCCGGGTCACACTGATATTCTGATGGACCGTCCACAGCTCTGCAGGCATGTAGCAGCTCTGTGTGACTCAATCTGAGTCATGTGACCCCTGTTAGTTTTCATTTTAACGTACCCACAGTGCAGCAGATTTTATATTCTTAGTCATCATTGAAGTGAAATAATAACAGAGTAGACATGAAAATATCACGGTGACCCTGTGTTTGTTGAAACCGGCTACTTTTAAATGATGTTTGGGCGTTTTAGAGTGTAGAAACGCTGTTGGGTGGAGAAACACGTAATCATAATAATGAGGATTATGAGATCAGATTCATATTGATGAAGTATCTGAATGAATAATGATTCCTATAGGAGTAAGCAGAGGCTGCCAACATTTCCACCTCAGCCAGATGCAAACCAACTGCAACATTTACTTTTTATTTTCATGCAGAAAAGATAATGTTACTTATTGCACCATAAAAGGTAACGTTTTATTGCTGATCTGTGAGTTATTTTGGATTACAGATTCAGTTTAGTTAAATGTGTTACAAATGTGTTGAATACATTTCCTTCCTCATAAAACGGTGGCGAAGCTGCCATGCAAGGCTCGTCGACATGTGGACAGGAGGAGCCGAGGATCAAACAAACAACCCTACGATCAATAGACGACCAACAGAGTAGATCTGCTTTAACGGCTGATTATTCTACAGATCACAATGACGCAGCATCAGGCTACATGACCAAGATGATACAGACGTTGGGATGAAACCAAAGAGGAGGAGGGTATATTATTATCTCTGTATATTACATAAGATATCACACCTCAACAGTTTGTTAACACGACACACGTACATGTATTTTAATTCCTGACATCCGAGTCTGTACTGTATCATAACTGTGAAAGTTGTGAATGTGAGTAACGTCTGGCATTTGTCAGTATTTTTCAACATGTCTTTGGTAAATTTCATGTGTGAGTAATTCATTTGCATGTGAAGCCAATTTGTTTGCTCAGTAATCAGGTGCTGATATGCACGTCAGTGTGTCCCGGATCACGATGAGACAACACCTTCTTATCAAACATGTACTGTGACCAAGCCTTAAACAGGAGGAAGTGTGTGAGGCTGGCACTGTGACTGTAGAAACATTCAGATTAAACTCTGAATGAATTAAACATCAGAAGCAAACAAAACAAAACAAGTAATGAAACTGAAGCAGAAAAGCAGTGTTTGCCTTAACAATGACACTAGTATGATCAGAAAACTGGCTGCACTTTTTGGAAACAAGTTTAAAATACATAACTAGAATTACCACCTTGCGGTTGTACGCCTCCGCCAACCAGTCAAGTTACAGTTTACATCAATGTCTGTCTAAAATATCATCACTTCATTATTTTATCCCATTAGACATTTGTGTGAAATTGTCATAATAAGCATATGAATTCTTGAGTTATGGCCCAAAATGACCTTGACCTCTGACCACCAAAATCTAATCAGATCATCCTGGAGTCCAAGTGGATGTTTGTGCCAAATTTGAAGAAATTCACTCAAGGTGTTCCTGAAATATCACGAGAATGGGACGGACGTGAGGTCACAGTGACCTTTGACCACCAAAATCTTATCAGTTCATCCTTCAGTCCAGGTGGACGTTTTTACCAAATTTTAAGATATTCCCTCCAGGCGTTCCTGAGATATCGCGTTCACGACAATGGTCAATGTACGGACGGGCAATCCGAAAACATAATACCTCCCTCAGGCTACAGCGGTCGCCGGTGCAGAGGAATAAAAAGACACATGAGATACAAGAAGCCTGAACTAATTAAAAAATATATTACACCTCGCAAAGTGAAATCTTGAACATGAGTTTAAATTGAAGCGTTATTGATGAGACAGAGCTGTCAGTCAACGTCTGTTATGACCGTTGTCGTCAGTACCGCATTGCATTGTGGGACAGCGTTTGCATACTGTAATATTTCACTGGAAATAGTATGCAATTTGCGTTGTTGTAATGTTTTAGCTTAGCAAGTTAGAGTAAAGTTTCAGACGCAACCTTTGTGTTCAGCTAAACTTTAAAAGGACAAATGGACGTTCTGGACGTTCTTACTGTACTTAGTCATAACAGGTATAGTTTGGTCGACCGGATAAATGCATTTCTGACCTACGAGGGACGTAACAACAACTGCACTCACCCATGACGGAGACCTGGTACAGCGGCCGGAACTTCTGCCCGGGCTGCGTCCCCGGAACGAAGTCTCCCAGTCCGATGGTGCACAGCGAGATGAAAGAGAAGTAGATGCCGTCCAAGAACGACCAGGAGAGCTCCAAAGCGCTAAACACGGCCGCCGGCACCACGAAGAAGCACACCACCACCACGACCAGCAGCAACACGAAGTGGAGGACGGTGGCCGACTGAGGCTTCATGCCCGAACGCTGCAGGAGGGCGACGGGAGTGAAGACCAGAGGGTACATGAGCCTCTGGACGCAGGCGGTGAGCACCAGCATGGTGAAGGGGACTCCTATCAGGGCGTAGAGGATGGAGAAACCTTTCCCAGTGTCAGACAGAGGAGTGGTGTGACCATAACCTGGAGACAGAGGAGGAGGAAGAGGGGAGGCACAAGAGAAAAGACAAAGAGGAAGACTGTTAAAGTGGTGACACAAAGTGAAATCTATTTCCTGCATTTGTATTAATTATTATTATTATTATTATATCATCCTGACAGACAGCTCTCATCCTTTATTTCCTCAATTTAAGTCCCTGGGAGTTGCTTGATGGTGGCGTTGGCAACCAAAAATATGTGCAATCAGCATTTTAAACTCAAAAACAGTTGCTAAACAATATCTCGTGTTATGTATTAATATCTTAAGTATTTTATTTTTTACTCACATACTGTAGTGTATTTTATACTTAGTCTCAGTGTTTCTTTTTTACCATATTTGTTCTATATGTTTTGCTTTCATTCTTTTATGTTTTACAGATTTCCACTCTGGTGGACAATAAAGTTGGATTCTATTCAACTGTATATCAATATCACTTCCTTTAAACACATTTAATCAAACTACATCCTGTCTACACCTCTGTGTACATGTATTACTTCTCATCATGCATATAAATACTACATCCTGTCTACACCTCTGTGTACATGTATTACTTCTCATCATGCATATAAATACTACATCCTGTCTACACCTCTGTGTACATATATTACCTCTCATCATGCATATACATACTACATCCTCTTTACATTCAGTTTTCCCATCTGACATACCGTCTTCAACAGCTCTACATTTAACTGCACTATTTTAGGCCTTATAGTATCATTTTACTTTTACTTGTGATTTCCCCTTTTATATATACATATTTAGTGAGCATTGTTGAAGGAACCTGAGATCAAAAGATTTTCAGTGCCAATGACTGCTTAGCTGGAATTGACGAATGAAAAATAAAGAACCTTGAACCTTGAAATTAATATCCATCCACCTCCAATATCCACCAAATTTCAGAGACCTACGTCTCAAAACATTGGCTAGATACCATGAGCGGTACATGATAATATACGTTTTGTCCTTTAAGCTTCATACTGTGTTCTCTCAGTGACAGCTGCAGACAACATGATGATTGCACAGTAAGAGGACTTAGTTTAGGTGAAACATTTCCTCAAAGTGTTTCCACTATTCATCATAAAAATGAGTCAACAGATTGCTCCAGAACCAGTAATAGTGTCTCAGGTAAAGCTACTGGACCTGTAAGACTAGTGGTTAACAGTACTGGCGCTTGAAGTTGGGCTGCAGCCAACTTTCCAGTTCAAAAGCACCGAAGAACAGCAGCTGTATCCAGGAACTAATGCTGGGAGGAAGAACATAAAACCCAGAGTCACCACACAAACTGCTCACTGAGTATCTGTGCAACCTGCCTTCAGGGAGACATCCTCTACCAGGCAGCGCTGAATCTATTTCCTCTACCAGGCAGCACTGAAACTATTTCCTCTACCAGGCAGCGCTGAAACTACCGAAACAGAAATGAGCCTCTGACTGTGCCAGAACTCAACTCAGTCTCCTCAGTCACATAAAAGAAAAGTGATTTACAGTAACGACCACAATACAGCCGCAGTAAAGAAACAATACAAAAAAGCACAATCAACTCCCACACATTAAACTGCCACGTTGATCCATACAGTGCTGAACAGAGTCAGCTCATGAGAACAGAAAGAGTCAAGTCAGGGCAGCTACAGCAAGTGTTTGCACAAGATCATATAATATTATTTGATGTGCAAATTATCTAACTGCAGTGCGGTTAAAGGAATGGCTGCTTTAAGCTGGCGGCCTTCCACCCGTCGGTTACTTCATAAGATCATAAACTAGGCTACTACATAAAAGGCTGAAAACAGCTGCAATTGCACAAAATTATAGACAATAGAGGAGCGGCAGAAATAAAACACAGCTGTACTTTTGAGCTGAGCGTGACTACCTGTTTTTGTCTTAAAGCAGATGTTTCTAACAGCATCCGTAGCAGAAAATTACAGTCAGCAGTTCAGCAATGATAGTCGACTAATCGATTAGTCGATCGAAGGAAAAATAACTATTTTGATAATCGATCAATCGTTAAAAAGTAATTTTTCATGCAAAATTGGCAGAAAATGTTGTTTTCACTCTCAGATATGGAGATTCTTGCTTTTCTTTGATTTATACCATTAAATATTAAATATTCAACTGAATATCTTTGGGTTTTGGACAGACAAAGAAAGACATCACCTTGGACTTTGAGAAACACAGAGGACATTTGGAAATTTTTCTGACATTTCATAGACCAAAAGATTAATTGATTAATCTAGAAAATAATCAGCAGATTAATCGTTAATGAAACTAATCATATTAGTGCAGCTCTAGTTGTACGATATGTATTCGTATGCATTGTAACCATGCCAAATGGATTTTTTTAGGGCTGTCAAAGTTAACACGATAATAGCGCGTCAACGCAAATTGGTTTTAACGCCACTAATTTCTTTAACGCAATCAATATTTTGGAAGTTGTAGCGCGCTCCGTTTTAAAGCTAGAGCGAAGAGCCTGCTATCATATGATCCATCCAACCACGTCATACCAGCTTGACGCGAAGGAGGCTAAATAACGCTCTGAACTTAGGCTACATTTTGGCAAGGAAAAACTGGCATGGCTATTTTCAAAGGGGTCCCTTGACCTCTGACCTCCAGATATGTGAATGTAAATGGGTTCTATGGGTACCCACGAGTCTCCCCTTTACAGACATGCCCACTTTATGATAATCACATGCAGTTTGGGGCAAGTCATAGTCAAGTCAGCACACTGACACACTGACAGCTGTTGTTGCCTGTTGGGCTGCAGTTTGACATGTTATGATTTGAGCATATTGTTTTATGCTAAATGCAGTACCTGTGAGGGTTTCTGGACAATATCTGTCATTGTTTTGTGTTGTTAATTGATTTCCAATAATAAATATATACATACATTTGCATAAAGTAAGCATATTTGCCCACTCCCATGTTGATAAGAGTATTAAATACTTGATAAATCTCGCTTTAAGGTACATTTAGATCAGATAAAAATGTGCAATTAATCAGTATTAACTTTGGACAATCATACGATTAATCGCGATCTAATATTTGAATGAACTCACAGTCCGAGTATTTTTCAATTGTTTAACAGAATGAAGAGATACTGGATATACTGTATGAAGGATAAATAACGTCACTCTAGGTAAGAACTTTAAGACTTAACATAATTTCATCCTCCATATAATGAAGCTCTGGTGATCACTGGCTAGATTTGGGTGATGTGTTTGAATGGAGCTGCCTGACGGACATTCGAGCCAGAGAAGAGAAGGACTTCATGCGATCAGTACAAAGCTTTCTTTGTCAGCCGGCAGGTTACTATCCATCATCCAGAAACACTCAGGGGCACAGACAAACACAAACACGGCTAGTTGGAGGTAACTCTGAAATCACATGACTTGTGTTTGATCACAGAAAACACAGGATGGGTGAAGAGAACTGTGCAGAAATGTTATTGTTGACAGCGACTGAGCAGCCATCTGTGGTATGAACCTGATCACACCGCTGCTGTGGACCTTGACACTCATGTCTGGAGAGATAGGACAGTCTCTCTTCTGTACAGGGAATGAAATCATGATTCAAAAACATACTGATATACAATATATCTCAGCCTGAGACTTCACATCTGTCCCAACATCAAATACATGACGTCACTTACTACAGGTACTATTTTAAAGTGTGACTTTCAGGGGTTTAACAGACTGCAGAAATGAGTGCGAGTCGTTCGCCAAAACAAGCACACATTCAGCTCAACTACAGCTAAACTGGATGTACAATGAAGTTACTGTGAAGTTTGTTCAACACACATTCAGAGGAACGCCACATAAAGATGCTCTGTGCTGTCAGTTCAGTTCTCTCATTGGCTTTTTGATTTGATTCCAGTTTATGATTTCACTTATTTCCAGGAAAAGTTTGTTTTGTGATATCATTTAGGAGCTACTTTCTATTCTCAGTATAAACATTCAAGACAAAATTAACATTTTATTCTCATTTTCTTGTCGGCTGCGTTCCAACTCTATCTCAAATACTATTTCAGCTCCACTTAGAGAATATAATGACACATGATTGCATGGAAGTTTCTATCTGGAGGCTAATTCATTTAGAGACACGTAATCTGTTTAGACACAGATTAGACACACAAAGTAAATCACACTTTTCTCGACATGTGTGGTGATGGGATTTTCTACTGATCTATTAAACTGTGGAAAAAATATTCCTCGTATGTCTTTAAAATGACTCAATGACGACTTCTCTTAAAGGTTTTTGACCACTAGTTGAACTATGGGGCAATGGTTTTGAGCATTTGAGTGCATCAATGCATAAGGACAAAGAAAAAGAAGACTGCTAGCTAGCAAACATGGATGTAAACAATGCGGTCTTCAAAATATTAAAAATAAAACCAGCTTATCAAAAGTTTCATTAAACATGTTTGTTGGACCTCAATTACACACAATCTTTACACTGAATGTTTGCGTCTCTGTGTAGTCATTCTGCGTCTTATTGTAGCCTTATGTCTCTGTGTAGTCATTCTGCGTCTTATTGTAGCCTTATGTCTCTTTGTAGTCATTCTGCGTCTTATTGTAGCCTTATGTCTCTGTGTAGTCATTCTGCGTCTCTCTGTAGTCGTTTTGTGTCTCTTTGTAGTTGTTTTGTGTCTCTTTGTAGTCATTCTGCGTCTCTTTGTAGTTGTTTTGTGTCTCTTTGTAGTCATTCTGCGTCTCTTTGTAGTTGTTTTGTGTCTCTTTGTAGTCATTCTGCATCTATTTGTAGTTGTGTTGTGTCTCTTCGTAGTCATTTTGTATGACTTTGTAGTCATCTTGTGACTCTTTGTAGTCGTTCTGTCTCTTTTTTGTAATTTTGTATCTCTTTGTAGTCGTTTTGTGCGTCCATGTGATTGTTTTGTGTGTCTCTCTATAGTCATTTTGTGTCCAACCTGTGAGACGATCAGACAGGTTGTAGACAAACTCACACTTTCCCCAAACAACTAAACAGGCAAATGTTAAAATGACTTCCCCAATCTGTCTATATAAACTTCCACAATCTGATTTTGCAGAACTTTATGGTTTCACCATAACGTATCGTACTGTAGTGGTGCACACAGAGTTCATAATATACAATGAAGAATTAAAACATGACATTTTGTGTTTGTTCCCTTCTGGTTTTACCTCCGGACAAAAGGTTTAGACAATAAACTGTTGGTTTGTTTACAGCCTGCTTGATCATCTGACTGCTTGTGTTCTTTCTCTTGACAACTAAACTATATTAATAGAGGATGTGTTGTGTAAGAAGGAAGTGTAATGTAAGGAAAACACATGCAGTATTGTGAAATTAATTCATGCAACACAAAGAGCAAACAAACGTCTCCTGATCACAAAGGTCATTTCTGTTCTGCTTCATGCATGAGTTTGCATGTCCCCATGTGAGTGTCAGCATGCCTGTGAATGTGACTGTGTCTCTCCATAGTAGTTTGCTTAAATATCACAGAAAGCCTCGATTAGCTTCTCTGAGCGATGCTACTACCATGATGATGCTACAGTATTTTGGTACCGAGTCCAGGTAGCGTTGACATTGTCAGTGCCTGTCAAAACTTCATAAGCATATTGCACACATCTCCCAGCTGAGATAACTCTGCTCACAGACTTATAACTTATAACACAGACTTTAGAAAGACACAGCAGACATTTTACAACTGTTTTTGAAAGGACAAGTTTTACACGCTAAATGATAAGATAAGATTTAATGAGATGTTTTCTTGGGCTCAGCATCACTGCATTAAAGAACATCTCCATCTCCTGACATACTTGCACAATCATTCAGCCAATGCTCATACCGTCAACAATAAAAACCGTAACATAGCACGACAGTATTACACAATGCAACAGAATATTGCATGTTCAACAGCACATGTAAACCTTAATATAAAGTGCTCTGTGACCATGTGACAGAGTTCCAGCTGCTGCTGCACCGATACTGATACCGGATCGGAGATCTGCCGATATTGACTCAAATAACTGGATCGGAAATCGGTGACAATGGGACCAATCTATTAAATTAAATTCTATGTTTATATCCTATTCACATTATATACTGGAATTTTAACTCCTGTTTAAGTTTTGACCAATTTGATGCTGCATTAAAAAGGTTTACACTTGAATTGTAGTTGCTGATAAGTTGTTGATGTACGATTTATTATTTTAATAATAAATAACAATTCACTTAATGTATATCTATGTATTTATTTGTTACATTTTGCTTTACAAAATTAGGAAAGCAAGGGTTAGGGTTAGGCCAAAGCTCAGGGATCGCTATCGGCATCGGGGCTGACAAAGTTGGATCGGTGCATCCCAACTCTAAACCGTCAGCAAGAAAGTAAGCTGTCATATACAGAGTGAAGGATGTGAGATGGATCATTTACTATGTTCTGATCTTTCCTCCCTATGACCTTCCCAGCAGTCTGCACAGGACGAATGAGTTTAGACTTTAACTGTACTGACAGGTTACCGTACCATGCTTGAATAACTGACTGATGCTGCTTTGATGTGATCTTGTACAGCCTGTCGTTTTTTCCTCACGTCTAAAGCTCAACAAACAAACTGATTACTGATTAAAATGATGTGGTTGTGCAGGTGTGTGAATAGTTCAGGGACACCGCAACGTTACTGCTTTAGATGACCTGACTGGTCCCACAGAAACCTCTATGATGCACGACAGCCAGCTTTACTTCCTGTAACATGCAGGTCAGGCGTCTATATATACTGTACACTGTACGGTGGGTGTTCAGACCACCGTACGGTGGGTGTTCAGACCACCGTACGGTGGGTGTTCAGACCACCGTACCGTGGGTGTTCAGACCACTGTGTGAATCAAATTTAAACTTGCCCCTTAAACCCTTGAGATGCATCGACTCATTTTCGAGAGTTCCCAAACAAACACTCACAAAACAAACAGTGCAAGACACATGTTATTTAACAACGACAAAACAAACAGCATATAACCAAACAAATAGAGTAAATAACTAAAGGAAAAAATACTACTAATAAAATAATAATTATAAGATAGAAAAGAAAGAGAGTACAACCCTAGACTAGACAATCAAACGAACAATGATCAGTGTCACATGAACTATAACTGAATCAGCCCATTTATCTGCCCTCTGCCTTAGAAATTCCACAACAAAAGTCCCATGAAGCCCCTGACTGAACGTTTCCTGTTTCCACATTTGAATGAACAGGAAATGATGTCTTTAATTATAAGCTTTAGAGGAAACCCATTTCCCCCTGAGGCTGTGTGTTTTCTGAGATGTCTGTTAGTGTTTTGACCTTTAAGCTGAAAGTCACCCAGCTGCAGCACATCTCTGACACGTGGCAACAAATAACACCATAAACTTATTACCACTATTGGACTTTTGTGGTGTTTTATCTCCCAAAAAATAAAAGTCAGTATGTTGGACTTGTGGTGTTTTGGTTTTGTTCATCATATTATACTTTTTCATGAGTTTGCGCCCTGCGTAAAAACGCCACCAGGTGACTTTTCTCGCTTAAAGGTCCCATATCGTGCTCATTGTCAGGTTCATACTTGTATTTTATATTTCTACTAGAACATCTTTACATGCTGCAATGTTAAAAAAAAACTTTATTTTCCTCGTACTGTCTGTCTGAATATACCTGTATTTACCCTCTGTCTGAAACGCTCCGTTTTAGTGCATTTCGACGGAATTGCGTTGCTAGGCAACAGTTTGGGTCCATGTTTACTTCCTGTCAGCTGATGTTATTTACATACACTGCAACAGGAAATAAACTGGGACACATTTAGAATGTTTACCTTTAAAACTGTGTAATGGTCTAAATATTGTATATTTGTGACATCACAAACGGACAGAAATCCTAACCGCTTGTTTCAAACGCATAATTTCTGAATACGGGCTGTGTGTATTTCTCCGTACATTGAGCGTTTTGATAGTTTAACAGTATTTATATATCACTTAAAGGGACTGTTTGTAACTTTTAAGCGTATAAATGTACCGGGTCGGGATCCCATGCGTGTGGCCTGACTCTCTGCTCCTCTGCCTGCTTGCCTTCACTCACATACCGCGCGCGTTCTCGCTGTCTCGCTCCACCTCTACACGTGCATGCGCGCTCACTCCACACTGCAGAAGACTTTGTAGCTCTGAGAATATCTAGTGAATGTACAGTGGACGTTTGTGCAGAAATAACTGCTGCTGCTCCTCCAGACCAACAGACGCTTTCCGTGTCTTGTGAAGTGACGGGGCTCCGCAGCGAGAAACGTTATCGTCTCCGACCGGGTGCCGGTGTCTTCCTGCGGGCGCAGTCGGGAGGCGATAACGTTTCTCTTCCTGCTTCAGCCCCGGCACCGACCCGCTTTAAGCCAACACCGCTTTGAGCTGGACACTGAAACACGTCATGGAGAGACCTTGGTCTGGTCAGCTAACATTACTGCCAAGCAGCTGAAATATAGAGTGATATTGTGGTTTTAGCTGACGTGTGTCGCCTCACTGTTTGAGCGATGCTCGTTCATGTCTATTTAGAGCGAGCACAAGCGCGAGCAACAGGACGCTGACTTTCGTTGACTTAACGGCCACAGGTGTCGCTGTTAACAAGCATTTCTGAAAGTTACAAACATTCCCTTTAAACCTGCTTTATAATGTAAAAGACCTGAAAAATTCACTTTTTACTTTAATACTGCACCTTTAAAAACTTTCTTTCTTTTCATAAAACAGTGTGAACTCACCCACAGTGGTGACCAGAGTGTTGGCGAAGAACATGGAGGATGCCAGGTCCCAGTTGGAGGTGGTGGAGGAGTTCCTGAGGACGGAGACTCCGTACTTGTTGGCAGACAGGACTTGGAGCAGAAAGTGCTCCAGCGACGAGGCGTTGACGCAGCTCTGGTTCAGAAAGTCCTGCTTCAGGGTTTCCATGTCATGTCGCAGTTTGTCCTCCACCGGCCGCTCGATGCTGGAGAACACCAGAGCTCCGAACAACAGGTAGATGACATAAAACAGGATGAAGCCTGTGAGCAGCAGCCACGACCTGCCTGCAGAATCCATGTCTGAGCTTTCACTAGTCTAACATCAGTGAAGTTGTTTCCTCTTCTGTCTCAGTGTGGCTGCCTGCTCTCTCTCTGTGCTGTGTGAACTAGTTTTAGGGGCTGTCCTAATTGAACTTGAACCCCTCCTGTTGAGTCATCCTCCTCCCACAGAACAACCAGCAGGGTGTGTTCAGCTCAACAGTCCTGGAAAGTGCATCCTGGATCCTGGATAAAAGTCTCCACAAGTTTATTCAAGTCTGTCACTCAGGATTACAGGACTGTATCTGTGTTTTCTCAATTATAAATAAATCCAAACAAAACTTTAGTAAAGTTTAAGTTGTTTGACAGAACTTTTTTTTTGTTTGTTTTTTTTCGAAATATGTTTTATTGATTTTCAAAGATTTTATCCAACAAAAAGAATAGATGCAAAACATGTATAAATCAAACAAAATAGATATCATTCATCAGATCTGTTTAGAAAGTTAAGTCCAAATTCCCTTCCCTATCCCCCTCCCTACCCTCCCACCCATCCACCCATCCATCCACCCATCCATCCACCCATCCATCCATCCATCCATAGGGTCAGAGGTTACAGAATACATTTAGTTACATGAAGGAAAGATATAAAATAAACAAAAGACAGGGGGGGAAAATAATTAGGAAAATAACTTAAAGAGAGAAAAAGAAAATAAATAAATGAAAAAGTAAATAAATAAGTAAAAATAAGATAAAGAGATTAAAATAAAATGAATAAATGAAAAAGTAAATAAATAAATAAAAATAAGATAAAGAGAGAAAAAGAAAATAAATAAATGAAAAAGTAAATAAATAAATAAAAATAAGATAAAGAGAGAAAAAGAAAATAAATAAATGAAAAAGTAAATAAATAAATAAAAATAAGATAAAGAGAGAAAAAGAAAATAAATAAATGAAAAAGTAAATAAATAAATAAAAATAAGATAAAGAGAGAAAAAGAAAATAAATAAATAAAAATAAGACAAAGAGAGAAAAAAGAAGGGGGGGTGGGGGGTACTGCTCACTACTTTAATATGACATTCATGTTTTCCACTCTACTCTTCGTCAAGGGGTTCCCGCAGAGAGTCATAAAAATCCAAAAAGGGCCTCGATATCTTAGCAAAGGTTTGAGGGGAACCTTTCAGCGTGTATTTAATTTTTTCTAGTTTAATAAATACATAACCTCTTTGACCCAGTGAGAAAAGGATGGAGGAGTGCGTTGTTTCCATTCCATCAAACGTCTCACAAGGAGTGTAGTAAAACCAACGACCACACAGGCCGTACGTTTGACACAACTTTAACTGTTTTAAAGACATTTTATATAATGAAATGAAAAATAATCCTTCTGCTGCTCCATAAAGAAGATTTTCTTTCACGCATTTCCCCAAATTATAATAAAAGTTTATTATTAGGTTACTTGACCAAAATATGAATCTTATTTTACATTATTTTCATATTTCAATTAAGCTATTATTTTCTCGGCCTCATCCAAAACAAGGAAGGAGATGTGTCACTTCCGGCTGCCATCTTTGTTTGGTTCAAATAGACAGAGTTGCAGATGGTGTAGATCGATTAATCGATTAGTTGTCAACTATTAAACTAATCACCAACTATTTTGATAATCCATTTATCTGTTTGAGTCATTTAAAAAAAAAAAAAAAAAGTCTAAATTCTCTGATTCCAGCTTCTTTAGTGTGAATATTTTCTGGTTTCTTTACTCCTCTATGACAGTAAACTGAATATCTTTGAGTTGTGGACAAAACAAGACATTTGAGGACGTTGTCTTGGGCTTTGAGAAACACTGATCAACATTTGAGGACATTTTATAGACCAAACAACTAATCGATTAATCGCGAAAATAATCAACAATGAAAACAATCGTTAGTTGCAGCCCTAGATTGGTACATATACTCTATGTGTGTGGGAAGTTATACCATATATATCTTTATGATGTAATAGCCCTGGCAGGATTTTTAGGTTTTCTCCTCCATGTTTTCTGATCCAGATGTGGCCCACACCCTTTCTGTGATGTGGTCCTCGTCTGGCTCCGTCATGGCCCATTTCTAGTGGCCACCCCTCATTATGCACGGCATCTGTGGGCAGATGTGGGCTGCACTGATCCATCCAGACTCCATTCAGAAAACAAGCATTTTAAAAGTTGTCTGCTTGTCGTCCTGGTAACAGACCTGACAAAGCATGGATTCATGGACTCATGTCTTGTCATGGCATGCTGTATGTTTGTCATACTGTACTGTATCTATGCTGTTTGTGTCGCTTGTGTGGACTGTGTTTTTATACTCTTGCTGCTGCCTCTTGGCCAGGTCATCATTGTAAATGAGAATTGGTTCTCAATTGATTTTACCTGGTTAAATAAAGGTCAAATAAAAATAAATAAAAAGTCAAACGTTGTCTGTATATATCCTGAACACAACTACAGTCTCTGCCAGAGTTTCTTCTCTCACTGAGCCTCAAACTGACCTCAAAGGACCCGGGTCTCTCTGGGTCAGTGGAGACTTCACATGATGTCCACGATGACCTAAATCATTTTCCACGGCTTTTCCACGAGCTCTTGCAAAATTTGGTATGAAAATGGCAAAATGTATGGATGTTAAGTACACTGCTCCAGCATGAATATGTTTATATGGGCCAGGCTCTCACACCAGCTGAGCAGCATCAGTTGGAGTTGATAGAGGAAGGTCCTGGGCAGGGTGAACATATTTGTAGTTAACTGAAAGTAAATAAAAAACTATCTTTTAAGGAAAACTAAAACAAAACTGAAGCTATTAAAAAACTAATAAAAATAAAGTAAAAATAACTTAAATTCATTTCTTTTTTAGTTTTTAGCTATAATATATCACTACTGAAAAAAGGAGACAGCATGAATTTCCATCAACTCTCGTGACGTTGAACCGCAGAAATTGAATGGACTTGACCTTCCAGGAGAGGGCGCTATGCCGCAATCGCTTCACATCGGACACTAATCTTAAAACTAGCAAATGCACTCTGAAAACAAACTAAAACTAAACTAAAATCAAAAATAAAATAAAATAACTAATTGAAAATTCAAAACTATCAATAACCTTGAGTCCTGGGTTTGGATCTCTGTCCTGGTTCACGGGTTTCCTCCAAATATGAAAATCAAGCATATAGTGTAATGTAGAATATAATACTCATCTTGAGCAAGGCACTTTCCTCTGAGCTGGAGCTGGTTGCTGCACACTGAATATTTTGGATTAGCTACATATTTCCACATGAGGATCACTTGAAGGAAATTTTTAGACATTTTGGGAAATACTTTTGCTTTCTTGCCAAGAGTTAGATGAGAAAATTGGCACTACTCTCATGTTTGTTTGGTAGATATGAAGCTACAGTTAGCAGCTGGTTACCATAACGACTAGAAACAGGAAGAAAACAGCTGGCCTAGCGCCGTCCAAACTAAATCCACCTACCAGCACCTCTAAAGCTCACTCATTAAAACATTATATCTTGCTTATTTAATCTGTACAAAAAGTGTAAAAACAACATGTTGTGGTTACAGAAGGGTCATGTGCCAAACTATTTCTTTTCTGGGAGCAGTGAGTTAATGAACTCTTGTTGTTGCCAGTGGAAACCTCAAGACCTCTATAACCCTAACAAAGTGGTATTGATCTCCTCATCCAACTCTCAGCAACAAAAATGCATAAGCTTGAACTATTCCTTTAAGTCAATTCTTCCAAGCTGAGACAACCATGGTGACATCATCAGGGCTATTTTTTCTCAGACTTTAGAAAAAGCCACAGCAGACATTATACAACTGTTTTTACAACCTCATTAGCGCTGCTCATGATGAGTAAACTGAACGTCGTGAGGGACTTTCAAGTTTTACATTCTAGATAAGATTTAAAGAGATGTTTTCTTGGGCTCAGCATCACTGCATTACAGGACATCTCCATCTCCAGACATACTTCAGCACAATCATTCAGCCAGTGTTCATACCTTCAACAAAAAAAAAACGTAACATAGCACAACAGTATTACACAATGCAACAGAGTATTGCTTGTTTAACAGTAAAATCTACATGTAAACCTTACTTTAAATTACTCTGTGACCATGTAAAGTTCAGCAAGAAAATGCATAAGCTTGACCTATTCCTTTAAGTCGATGAAAGCTAAATTCCAGTTCACAGGAAGATCAGATGAACCTGACCAGAGGTTGCTAGGCACAATAAAACCCCCTCAGCATGCATGCTCTGTTGGTTTCTCCTGGAGGTAATGGCTGTCTTGTTTGTGGTGTTTGTGTAAAAAGGGCCGGCTGACTCGTACGGTGTAAAGTGAGGCCGGGGCGGTCTGCTGCCCACAGGCCTGTTTTCTACCATGCAGTACAAAGCTCTGTTATCACGGTGCAGCAGGCCGGAAGCTGCTCTGACTCAGCAAATAAAGTGCTTAACTCTCTCTGGACCACAGAGCTGCTTCACTCATCTCACCGCTGAGACACATTGGCTTTTTATTTAAAAGTGAACCAGTCTTCAGCCTTTCATATAGTGGGATTTCCTCAGCAGACAAACTGCTTAACCCGCAACTGATTTTTTTATTTATTTACAGAAATGCTAAGCTTGGTACTGTATGTATATCGTCAGCTTTTTCCAATGATATGTTTAGATATCATAAACTTATTGGTCTCACTATCAAGTTCAATATATACCTTCTCGTTGTCTCATCGCACTGAATTAATACATGTAAACACACGTTACATAACATGTTTTGACGAACAAGGTCGAGTTAAAGATGCCACAATGTGCTATTTTATCTGTTTGTTTGCCTCTGTGTATTGATAGTCAGGAGGAGACGGTGCTGGTTTGCCTACGAGCTAAAAGTTTAGACTTGTGACCCGGAAGTTTCTACCAGCTCAGCAGCTACACAAAATGTTGTTTTTGAACCACTCCTCTTACAAGATGCATCCAATTTATTTGATGTCTCATAATATTTTGCTTTCTTCAAAATTAGGCGCCTCCTATATACATTTTGCAGTAGCAGCATCAAGTCTGAGTAATCCTGCAAAACTTGTATGATGAATATTAAATGCCCATAACTCTTTGCTCATGAGTCGGACTCAATTTTTGCACAAACCATCCGTATACACAGTCTGAATAAAACACGGACAGAATTGACGTATTCTCTAAAATCAGCATGGTTTTATATCACTGTGTGTTCTGATGCAACAATTTCTTGCCGTTTTCTACTACAAAACTGAAATCAGCACATTAAGAGAAATATTCTGCCCCGGCCGAAGGATTTTCACTCCAGAGTGTGGCAGTAGGATTAACATGAAACACCATTTTCACATTCATCACATGAAAAAGTTGGCTGACTTTCAAGTTAAGAAGAGAAAACACCCCTGGATAATGCTAGGTTCAGATTTCAGTCTACAAAAACTTAAAAATCTATCTTAATATTAGGGCTGTCAATCGATTGAAAATATCTAATCACAATTAATCGCAAATAAATCACACGTTTTTTATCTGTTCAAAATGTACCTTAAAGGGAGATTTGTCAGGTATTTAATACTCTTATCAACATGGGAGTGGACAAATATCGTGCTTTATGCAAATGTAAGTATATATTGATTGTTGGAAATCAGTTAACAACACAGAACAATGACAGATATTGTCCAGAAACCCTCACAGGTACTGCATTTAGCATAACAAATATGCTCAAATCACAACATGGCAAACTGCAGCCCAACAGGCAACAACAGCTGTCAGTGTGTCAGTGTGCTGACTTGACTATGACTTGCCCCAAACTGCATGTGATTATCATAAAGTGGGCATATCTGTAAAGGGGAGACTCGTGGGTACCCAGAGAACCCATTTACATTCACATATCTGGAGGTCAGAGGTCAAGGGACCCCTTTGAAAATGGCCATGACAGTTTTTCCTCGCCAAAATTGTGTACGTTTGGAGCGTTATTTAGCCCGCTACAACGTAAAAATCGCAAGTTGTGTTAATGTGTTAAAGAAATTAGTGGCGTTAAAACAAATTTGTGTTAATGCGTTATTATCACGTTGACTTTGAAAGCCCTACTTAATACAATACTCTTACGTCCATATGTACATTGAAAGAGTTATTGATTGCTGAATTCAGTCCTCCTCTGGCCAGGAAGTGAATCCATACCACCATATGATATTTACATAATTAGATTCCTCTGTTTCAGGCAAAGGTCTCAGACAGCTTATCTTATGGTGGTTATAGCTTGTCAGTTAGAGGATACGTCATTCTGAACACGTCACGTACGTCTGAATGTCACGAGGAAGCGATGAGCCATCACACAGTATCGTTTTATTACATCAGTTAACAAGGCGACAACTCCTTCTTCCTCGTTTGAACAGATCAGAAAATATTCATCTTTTTCTTTTTCAGCAACTTGTAGTTTGTACAAATGGCACACGCACACACACACACACACACACACACACACACACACACACGCACACACGCACACACGCACGCACACACACGATTGTTTCTGAATATCATCACAAATGATCGAGTTGACAAGTGAAATATACAACGAACGGCGAAATTAACCTTCTGAGGTGATAATATGTCTAAATTAAAAATGTACAGTGCATCATTGACATGGTCATAATGTGAACAATATTAATAATAAAAACATTGTTTTGATTGGCAGCTAGATTCAAGTTTTGCCCGTGAAGTGGACTCAACTGTGAGTGTACTGAAGAGAGAGAGAGAGAGAGAGGCGAACAGGAAGCCAGACAGAAAGACGAGGAAAAAAGAGAAACATCACATGCCAACATTTGAGTCTGAGTCCACTTCAGTGTGTGAGAAACAAGAGGCGACGTTTCCTCCTGAATGAGTCTGCTTCGCTTCTGTTACCTCGTAAACATTGGCACTTTCATTGGTGTTCCTGTTGGCACTAACTGGAAGACAAACTTGTTTCTCTGAGGAACCAAAAATCCTTTTGAAATGAATTCCTGTCGTTGACTTTTCTGCAGTAGATACACAATGAAAGCACATGCACCACTCTGCACAATGTAAAGGAACATTTAAAGACCCATCTTCAGCATTCTGCAAGTAAAACTAAGCTTTACTTTGTTCTCCAGAGGATTTTCTGTTACGTCTATCACTCAAAAACAAGAAAGGGAGGGAAATGAACTCTGACGTTTGCATGAATCCAGCTGACATTGACATCTGTAGACATATGTTGGCGTAAGTAGAGCAGGTTCCTGTTGTCGGTTACAGCATGTTTGAATAAAGATTTCCTGTGGTTACGAGGTTAAAAGCCACCGTGTTTATGGAGCAACAGCAAAAAAAAAGGAGCTTTATGTCATCGCTTGTTTCTATCTCAAACTAAACAAAAACATCAGACAGAAACTATTTGTCACTATATTTGTTAATATAACTTAAAATGTACTTTAGCTCAAAAAGCAAACATGAATGTTTCCTTCCCTGTGACTAATTCAGTGCTAATGTGGCAAATATAAAAACATATTTCTTTGTTTTACACCCAAACGGTTCAGTGCTAAATAACTGTTATTTCAGTCTGCATCAGTATCAGTAACATTTGCAATTGCCATCTTGAGCTGTTTAATAATGTGATTGATTGCAAGTTGTAACAGAAATCCTTTCCTCTTATTGCTCTCCTCCATTTCCACATGACAGGAACACAACATCAGTTCTACAGCTTTTACTGGCAGAGCTGCTCCAGAAGGAGAAGAAAAGTCTCATTGGTTGAGTTCGACAACTCTTTGGTGGACAATATTCTAGATAAGAAACATATGTCATCTTTTGCAAAAAGTAAGAGAAGGAGTTTGCTTATAGTTAGCACAGCATGCTGACCTTCTAAAATCACGAATGCAAGAAGAAAATGATGTGATATTTCTTTTTTAAATCAGTCATTCCTTGCAGGTTAATGTTTTTGTTTGGCTCAACCCGTCGAGTTTTGATTTCAATCAATGAGACAATTTCTGAACCAAAACAGCAGCTCTGACGCAGAGAAATATTTCTATGAAGAATACAATTTACAAATCTTCTTAGATAATAAAGAAAAGGAAGGAAAATTTCAGGGTTGACGTGGTGACATTATAATGTTCTTGACTCTTCCTCCAACATGGTGACGAATGACAAACAAGCTGCTGTTATCAGGGTCAACATGGGACTTAAAACAGGAGGGTGGTGGTGAACAAGGTGGCACATGTGTGATGGAAACACTCCACCAGTATACATCAACAGGAGCTGGAGGAGACAACTTCTGAAACACAACTGTCGCTCCGTTTTCCGATCCAGGTTACGTCTACTCACCGGCTCAGGTTTAGATAAGCAGGGAGAGTGCAAAGAGTCAGAAGGTCAGTCAGTGTCTGACGAGTACACATGTAGTCAGTCCAGAGTATTGAGAAACCTGCCGTTGGTCCGTTCTGCCCTGCCGGCGTTCAAACCTGCAGTTCTTCAGGCAAACGTTGATGAATCACAGAGCTGAACTCGCACAGTTACTCCATGACGTTTCTGTTGTAGTCATATGACAGCCGTCGCTTAGCGGCAGCGTTCTGAGCGTGCTGATTGGCTGAGGGGAGGCCGGGGGAATGACGGCGGTTGGCTGTCCAGGGAGCAGGTCTGCTTTCCTAGAAAGATCAGAACACAACGATGCAGATGTGATATTAGACGACTGCACATCTGCTGAAATCAGCAACACAACTCAGCGGTTTACTCCATAAGTGATGAGTTTGTACAAGTATAATAATTTATTACCATTGTGGTTGGTATTTGGTTATTTTGGTATTGGTCCTCTAGTTCCATGTGATTGTAAATGGAAGATGTTTGTGTTTTGGTCTGTTGATTGAACAAAACTAACTATTTAAAGACGTCACCTTGGGTTTTGGGACACTAGGACGGGCATTCTTCATATAGTCGTGGAATCTTATGAGTTAATAAAACCTTACAACCATATCTGATGTTGTATGAACTCCCTTTGGACAACGTTTTACAGACAGTGGTGCTCTGATAACAAAAAACAAGTGCAATGGTTATTCCTAAACTGGATTTTGTATTATACAGTATATCTGTTGTCCCTTGTCTGTTTTTGACAAGCTTTATTTTCCAATTTTTTGTAACATTATAATGGCATGCTATCTTGGCCAGGTCTCCTTTGAAAAAGAGATTTTAATTTCAAAGGAATTCCTGGTTAAGTAAAAGGTTAAATAAATAAATAAATAATAAACTACAATAAATTAAATTCAAAATACATTTACGAGTAGAACATTTATTTAATAGACAAAATCTATAACTTTTTTTGTATTTATGGTGCAACATTTCATCACAAGTAAATCACAATTACATTAAAGATTAATATCTTGGTATAATTTCACAAATAAAACCCTTTACATTTAGACTGTCGAGCTCTAGCGGCCTCTGTTGTAAAACATTTGTACAATATTTCTATGTATTTATTATAAAGTAGACAAAATCCAATCCAGTAGGTTCCAAATAAGAAAAAAATCAGCTGATGAATGTTTAGCTAACATGTAGTTCCTGAATGACTCAACATTAATAAATAAAACAATACAAATGTAGTGGGGTATTTCCTACTCTGCTCCCCTGCAGAGGAGACAGTGGAGCAGGGAGTTAAACCACACATCAGGTGCTCTGTAGTTTCCTCACATGGTTCGGTTCAACTGTGAGACCAGCCGGCCTGCTCTGCTCATTTATCAGCGACTGTGAAGTGCAACAAGTGTTTTGCATATAACAGCGGTCACTTCATTTGAATGGAGCTGCAGTGTTCATCAGTCAAACAGCACTATCAGGTAATTTTACACTCCGTCACGGCTGCTCTGACAAATTCAATTCAACAACCTTGGGAGCTTAACAAATGGAAACCGTACACTAAGTGCTCTGTGCTAATTCCTCTGCGTGAAATTAAGTGCATATGAGTGTGTGTAGACACAGAGATCATTTACTGTAACATTCGATTTGTTAAGTGTTTTCTAACAGAGAGCTGGACACTGAAACGCGTCAGCAGGATGTGAATCAAGTGACTTTGTTTTCTAGAGAACTGCTGCAGTCCCATGTTTGTCAGTGTGAACGACACCAGTCTTTACTCACAGTGGACGGCTGCTCCAGGTGTAAAGTCCTCAGCAGCAGGTCACGAGACACGCCGTTCGCTCGCTTGTATCTCTGGCAAATCATTTTGTTCAAGTCATGGAAGCTGTCCAACAGCCTGCAGGGTCAGACAGGAACAACACACAGGAAGCGATGAATCAGTGGATGCTGGTTTTCTCACAAAGTGACAGGTGTGTGGATGGAAGGGTGAACGACAGTCTGGGGACTACATTTTATATACAAACTCTGACATGAAATTTGAGAATCAGATAACCACCCACAGTACATCATGTTAGGGATGTTCCTGGAGAATTTATGTGTCACTTGTAAATTCTGTCTGTGAACTGTTTATTAATGATGATACTGAATAATGGCATTTGGTGCTCCAAAGAACAATTATCAGTATTTCAAAAACCCACATTTGTTCAACTGTAATGTGCATCAATGTCAAACTCTGCCCTCTGATAATCAGTCATAAACACAATGTCCTGTCTCCAGACATGCAGTCTGCCTCCACCTTGTAGTTCACCTCATTAACCACTTG
Organism: Sebastes fasciatus; assembly: GCF_043250625.1. Taxonomy (NCBI): domain Eukaryota; kingdom Metazoa; phylum Chordata; class Actinopteri; order Perciformes; family Sebastidae; genus Sebastes; species Sebastes fasciatus. The sequence continues at coordinate 4,978,155 of NC_133801.1, forward strand.
GTGGCCACACTTTGTTACGTTTTATAAAACATAGTATTTGATCCTAACATAACTCCACACAACCACCTTGATTCCATCATACATTTTTACAACAAAACATCAAATGAGATCTTTGTTTAAAAGTCAACTCTTTCCATAAACGCCTGGTTCTCCACTGCACAACTCTGGCTTAGATGAAACACACAAACACATAGAAACAAACAGTGCTGATGCACACGCATAATTGTTCAATACTTGCAATGAGAAATAATTAATTTGGTGTAACACTGGCACATGTGTCATATTGATGATACACATTATTATCATGTACCATTGAACAACTGCTCTTGTATGAATAATGCTCCACACAAAATTGATTATCCCATCCCCTTACACTACACAGGAATCAGTTTGGCAGTTGGGAGTTGGGAGTACTTGCTATTTTGTTTCTTATCTTCTTTTATCCCATGGTGTTGTATGTATACTCCCCCAATCTGAAAGGTAAAATTACTGTTTTTGTCAATGGAGTCTGGTGGCTTTGAAGAGAGCAAAATAGCGTCTTCAGTTCCCCGTCGGAAAGGGCTGTCTCACAGTGAGGTAAAGCGGCTGTGGACAGGAGCAGCAGACAAAAAACAAACAGAAAACCAGAACACCTAAAAAAAAGTGTACGCTATATTTAGAATATTTTCATTACTTTACACTGACAATGATACTAACAGTATGACCTTTCTGATGAGGAAATTAAACCGTCATATCGCTCTCTTTAAAGCCACCAGACTCCTTTGACAAAACAGTAATTTTATCTCACAGAACACAGGAGTTGTTGGTCTACCGCTGCATCGATCGGTAAGTTTGTTTGTGTTATTGTGTGACTTTCAGATCTGAACTAACGTGGCGTCCACAGCAGTACATCGCTTAGCTTCCATGCCGGTACTCCTGTCTGTTTCTCCAAACTGGGAGCAGGCTGACCGCCATCTAAGTTACTGTGTATCAGTGTCATTATGCAGAAACATATGTCCGGTCATGTGGGGAAAACGTTTTTAGATGTTCTTGGGAAAACAGCATTTTGACGCTAAAACATACAGTACGTACTTCGACCAAAATTTGAATGTTGGGATTTGAATACATAAGGAACACCACTGGGAAGCTACAGAATGATATAAAAAAAAACAGAAAAACATAATAGATCCGAACTTTAAACTTCTCAGCTGTGGCACACTTGCAGGTTAACTTTCTGTGCAGTTGCTGTGTTCATGTCCTGTCAGATTTGCAGTAAATATGAGCTTCTGACAGGAAAGAATCCTCCGTGTCATTTTCCTAAAGCTGATTACAATCACGTCATGTCAGATTTCTCTGATTTATCCTATTACAAATCAGAGGAATTTGTCAACACAGTAAACACCGCAGCAGATCAACTGATATAGAGTACATCAAAATGATTCGGTTATATTAAGGGACATACAGTCGGGCTGAGTCGAGATGGTTTACCTACCCGTGGTCCTGGCTGGCTCCGCCCCTGAGGAGCTGGGTCAGTGTGGGAACAGTGTCGAGGTCACAGGGGTCACATGAGGACGAAGCAGGCAGCGAGGGGAAGGCTTCAGCAATGACAGCCGCCTACAGGAGAGACAAAGAGTTACTACAACATCAGAGAGACCATCACATATGAAGTGGATTTCTTAAAAGGCCTCTTCATGGCACTATAAGCATATGAAACAACTCATTAAAGCAGATTTCTTCCAACACTGCAGCTTTCGGCAGAGCTCATTTTTCATCTGCATCTTTTCACTGCGTTTAATGTCCACTGGGAGACTCTTCCTGCAGTGCCGGCTTCTTCTTTTTTGCCATTTTTAAAGAAAAAAGCACTGAGAGCTTAGACGGGTCTAATGCGAGTCTCAAAAAAATAACTCATTTTAAGTTTAAAAACTTCAAAGTCACCCAACCCCCAGGGCTACGCCAGGATGAACTGTGTTTCTATGGTAATGGTGCAGGAAATTGAAAAGAGGTACAGCATGGCTCATAATTACTTCTGGACAAGGACGTTATAGTTTAGGGTTTATTTGTTTTAAATATACAATATTTTTTTCTCATATTTTGGATCCAGTTATTTTTTTAAACATTCAGATCAAGGTGTTGATTAACATGTTTAAGAGTCTACAGTCATGCCAGCAGCTAATTAGCACGAAATACTATGGACTGTATATAAGAAGTGGACGTAGTTAACATGACGTCACCCATTGGTTTGTGGACTGTTGTTTTGAAGCCTCGGGTTTGGCATTTTGGTCGTCGCCATCTTGTTTTTTTGCAACCAGAAGTGACATGATAGGGTGGAGCTAAGTACAACCGAACGCTGAATAACATTTCTAGGCGACCAAAAAGGTTAGAATTAACTTTCATGAATTGAAAACACTCTGTGAAAGAGCTAAAGTAGTAAGATGGAAACACGAATAACTCCCAGACCGGACAACGCCGTGGTAGCGACCTGTCAATCACAAGGTAGCCCCGCCCTAAAGCATCCCCTGCTTTATGGTCTATTTGACTCTAAATGGGACCATAATTTACTAAATGAACATCATGCTGTATTGAAGAAGACTTGAAACTAGCGATTGAGACCATAAACTCATGTTTACAATGTTTACTGAGGTAATAAATCAAGAGAGAAGTAGGCTCATTTTCTCATAGACTTCTATACAATCAGACTTCTTTTAGCAACCAGAGGAGTCGCCCCCTGCTGGCTGTTAGAGAGAATGCAGGTTTAAGGCACTTCAGCATTGGCTTCACTTTCACTGCTAAATACAAAGTAGAGCTGAGGCTGATGGACATTTTGATCAAAACCACAAATGTCAAAGAAGTGGCTTCAGATTAAATGATGCACCAAAGTCTGAATAAATAATTCTTAACTGAAATAATTCATGAGCAGTTTATTTTAGACACATCGAGGTTAACATACAGCATAGCTATCCTTTGGGGTACAACTGCCCTGATAAATGTGGCCTGGATTTATAAACGGAAACAAATATTCCGTATACTGCGTGTTTATCGTTGTGATTGATTTACTTTGGTAGCCTCAGATGCTTTAGCCAGCAGCCAGAATGTGTCAACACATTTCAGCCTCAGCTGGAAGCAACATCAGTAACTGAAATACGTCTTAGTGGAGGCCTAAAAACAGCTGTTGTTTGCAGGTCATATTTTCTGTGTGGACGAAGTCACATTAAATGCAGTGGAATGGCACTATTACTGTGTCTGAGATGCACCTGTTTTTATTAACGCAATCTTACTTTGGAGCACTTTTCACTTTGACGAGGTTCAGGAGCAATCTGCTTGCAGCATTAGCTGCCCTGAGGATCTGCAGTTACCACGGGCACTCTTCGATTTTCTGTCTATCTGACTCTCAATATCAATAATTGCAAACTATTTGTTCTGACTCCAAATTTAGAAAGTGCAGTCAAGACTCAAACTGAGCTTGAGGGGAGAAGCATTTTATGAACACAAGGTCAGCTAGAGGCCAAAATGTTCTGCAATTTGCTACCAAAAAAAGGTCAATATCTGTATTTTAAAATTATTATGTTTGAACCAAAGGTTGGCCAAATCTGGGCAAGTGATACTGTAGGATTTAGACATTAAGGTTACTTTAATAGAGGTATTGGTGATGTTGAGGGTGAGTTTTGGCCATACAGGGTCTGGAAATAAGGTCTGTGGTTAACACAGGCTGTGAAGAGATTCTAACGTTTTGTTCTACGATATAAAATACATCAATTAATATCCCATTTGTGAATTTTGAAGCTTTTATGTGTCTTAAAAAAAGTGGTTTCTAACAAGGGGCTAAATCACAGATTTGTTTTCTACCATATGATCAACAGGGGACTCGATAACTACACAAATAACTCTTGAACTCAACATCACAGGTCGAGGATACCGCGGTCGTAACCAGCCAGTAATTTCCAATAGCAGCTTGACTACAATGACATAATGAATGCTGATGATTCAAATGAGCTAATCATAGAGAGAGTTTGTCAGTGAATTCTCAGAGAAATGGATGCAAGTGAAACAGAAAGAAGATCTGAGCACAGAAGCACAACTATACCAGATTCTGATTGGCCGAGAGGCCGTCTCTGCTCTCCTCCACGGCGCTGGTCGGCCACCACTGTCCCACCGCGTCCCGACATCCATCTGACGACGAATCCTGAGGAAAGGCTGTCCAGCTGTCGTCCGATTGGTGGGACGAGCTGTCCGTCCAGCCTGGTGTCCAGTGGGTCGACTCCCCGGTGATGGCGTGGTTTCCAAGTGCTGTTTTCAGACACAAACACACACACGGTCAATATTACAGAGTACGGTCTCAGTTGTAGACGTCCCTGTAGTGTTGTGGTGTGTTTCCAGCCGGCTTTGCCCTCATTCAGATGACCTGGATGGACGACCAATTAAACCCACATTGAAGGGGTTAGCTAGAAACACAGATGGCTAACAACTGGCATCTATTATCATAACTGTGTCCATGCAGTCAAAGATTAGATTAATTATTAGGATGACCTCATAAAGGGTCAGTTTAACCAAATGACATGACATTAGTCAGGTAGTTTTAGTGTCATTCACAGAGATTTTGGGATATCTGCCTCTCATATTTCTACTACTATCCCAGCAGTATCCCAGTTACAACAGTCCATTCACTATAAAACTTTATTACACGGCTGTGTTGAATATTCGATTCTGATTGGTCAATGACGGCGTTCTGCGGTCTATAATTTCTGTATAACAGACCGTTGCTATGTATAACAGACCATTGCTATGTATAACAGACCGTTGCTATGTATAACAGACCGTTGCTAGGTATAATAGACCGTTGCTACGTATAGCAGACCGTTGCTATGTATAGCAGACCGTTGCTATGTATAACAGACCGTTGCTATGTATAACAGACCGTTGCTAGGTATAACAGACCGTTGCTATGTATAGCAGACCGTTGCTATGTATAGCAGACCGTTGCTATGTATAGCAGACCGTTGCTATGTATAACAGACCGTTGCTATGGGTGCAGTTCTGATGTCAGACTCTGGTGTAACGTTTTTGTGTCAAAATATTGATTTCTTAAGTAAGTAGCCGGGTAATAAGCGGGATAATGTACAGCTAGCGGGTCATTGTTGTGAAAGAAACCCCTTCAGGGATTCGCGTCGGGGTGCAGCATCGCCCTGTCGGGGATCCTTTCACAACAATGACCAGCTCGCTGTACATTATCCCTTACGTAACAACACACTTTGATAAACCTTTTAGAAGAATATAATTACATTTTGCACAAGCCTGAGAAGAATACTGTAGTATGAACGTCTCCACCAATACTCCAGTAGTGCTGTGTAGTTTCAGTCGGATGTTATTTTACACCTGAGAGAACGGCTCCACACAAGAACACATTTGGTATCAGAAGGATAAACGTGGGATTACAGCATCCCTCAAACCTGGGCTTTCTTTTTCAGCAGCGGTGCATGACGAGGTGCCTTAATTATTACATTAATCACCTTGTTGCGAGGAAACAAGTGAGTGAGTATTTGTGTCTCATTGTGTCGTCTGTTGCTGAAACGTAACCTGCTGTATCAGGAGACTCCCTGCGAGGGTCGGCCTTCATGCCTTCTTACCTTTTATTGCTCAGACGTTGCATAGTGTAATAATGTATTTATCTATCAGACACTTCAGTCTCTCTTTCACCCGTCGCTCCATAACCTAAGGCTAACAGGAGCCCACAGGCCCAGGCCCTGATTACCACTCCTTCACTCCTCCCTCTCTTAACCCAACTCTGAATGATTAATATGTAGCGAGAAACAGAGATTGGTTAGGAATTCAGGTCAGGACAGACTGGAGTGCCGTTTCCACTGAAGGGCCAAGTGGTGCTTACCAGGGCGAGAAACAGCTCTCCATGTTTATCACAAGATTAAAAGTGTCATCGTTCAACTCATTTTACGTTGTGTTTACGCTAAATGCAGTATCTGTGAGGGTTTCTGGACAATATCTGTCATTGTTTTGTGTTGTTAATTGATTTCCAATAATAAATATATACATACATTTGCATAAAGCAGCATATTTTTCCACTCCCATGTTGATAAGAGTATTAAATAGTTGACAAATCACCATTTAAGGTACATTTTGAACAGATAAAAAAAATGTGCGATTAATCACGATTAACTATGGACAATCATGCGATTAAATATCGACAGTTTTCTGAAAATGTTATGGTTAAATATGCAAATGAGGCATTATCTAATGCTAACTTTTGATTGATTTAGGCGAAGTCTACAGACACAAATACACAAAGTACTAAAAGAAAACACCTAAATGTGTATTTTAAATGTTTTCTTGAAACTAGTCTGAAGGAAGAACATTTTATGGAAGCAAAAATTTACAATTTTTAAACAACAGCTGAAAACTTATTTATTTAATTTAGCTTATGATTAATGTCCTACTAATTATTATTATAAATTGTATTCTTTACTAATTCTCTCATTTTTATTATTCTAAATGATCTCCATTTTTAATTTCACTTATATATTTAAGCATCTACTGTCCTCTTATTGTCTAATTTTATTGTCAATCTGACCTTGTTTGAATGTGTTGCATTTGTATTTTCTTTTGTAAAGCACTTTGAGCTACATCTCTGGTATGAAAAAAGTGCTCTATAAATAAAGCTATTATTATTAATAATAATAATAATGTTATTATTATTATTATTAATAATAATAATAATAATAATAATAATAAAATAGCCTAATGTCTCAAAATTGATCTGTGCACGATGTTTTTACCTGGGGTGTCTCGCCTTAAATTGATTTTTGATTTTTATGGTGATGTCAGGATGTTTTAAAAGTCTGACAATTGATATTCATATCGTTAATATTGTTAAGGCATGGCTGCCTCGATGCATTTTTAAATGATCATCAAAGCTGTAAAGATAAATTGGTTCACCTAATAAACAATATTTATACCTCCACCTCGATACAATGGAGATGAATGACATTTAAAACCAGACAATTTTCATTGGAACTACTGTTGAATGAAAACTAGTGATATTGACCCCCTTGACACCCGGTATTAAAATGTGTTTTGAGTGATCGGATTGCAGTCGGATAGTTCTTGACCACATGAACGTACCGGTGTAAATGCACCCAAAACGCATTGATGATGGATTTTTTATCCTATCGACCAAACCACTTCTGGAGGTGTTTAGGAACGCATTGTGACCACATTGAACACAAGTGTAAATGCACTAGTGTCTTCAATCCACATACAACAACTACGTGGGTGGGAATATGCAACGCCAGGGCTGTCCCGAGTACCAGTTTTTGGGCTCCGGACCTTCGGTAGTAATCAACAGCAAATATTGAAAGCTTCGTCTTCACTGTACCGTCGTGACCAGGGAGGAAATCATCGCCACTGCTATGTCTGTGCTCAGCGTCTCCTCTCCTCATCCCTCTGTGTGTGCGAGGGTAGTTGTAACTCAAAGTCACGTTTGCGGGCCCTCTTAGGCTGATGTGTCCACGCATTACACACCGCCTCTCCGACAGTACCCGGTTGCAAGCCTGTGCATAATGCAGCCTCCGGAGGCTTCCTCTCAGCCCTATCAGACCTGGCGATCGGATCACAATCAGATCTCAATGTGGACACTGGAGACACATATTAATACCAGGTGTAAATGTAATCAGGTTAAATCATATCTAGATACAATCTGGATAGCAGACACAATTTAATGCAAGGTGTAAAGGGGGTCATTGTGTTCTGTGGATCATCCAGAGTGATGGGAATATCTCCAAACCTGAGCAAATGAAACCAAAACAATCTGCATGGCCACTAAAGATGCAAAAATACATATTTGGGTGAACCCTTTAAGAGTAAAGGAGTACAAACTTTAAAAAACACTGAAATGGTCCTTTAACCCATGACACTTCACACATGGGACTTTCTGTAAATGTACACTACACTTTCTGCTGATAACTCTCCAGCAAAACATGTTTTTAAGTGGATAAACTGAGAAGAAATAAATAATGAGTAAGCCCCGGATTAGCCTCGTTTGGCCCTGCAGTGGAAACTGGGTTTAGGTGATTAGCCAAAGGGATCGTAATGAGGGAACATAAGGGCTGATTAACACAGAAAAACAAAAAACACAAAGACTCAAAGATGCCACACACACAGCCGCATGTGTGTCGTGAGTTTGTGTTGACTATTATTTAAGAGCCAATTCATAATGTCAGATTATTATTTTAGTCATTCAGTTGGTATTCTTGCTCAGAGTTCTGTGGATGACATCATTATTTATTAGTACATTTATTATTTAGTATTTTTGCTCTAAAAAGGAGCATCCCAGTGTGTCTGTGAGTTTTATCTCCTTCACAACAAATCTATTTTTAGATTTTCTTTTAACGATATCCTCAATGTTAAAACATGTGACTCTGCTGGTTAATTCAATGATCATATAGGTTTATCTTATCAGCTTTATCTATCTCAACTTCATAGTCTGAGAAACCACGTTTTGATTGTCATTTTGCCAACGGCGGATGGGTCTAAATACTCCAATACCCATGAGCCTCGGCTGCTGTTTTGCTACAGTATGGAGAAGAAGCTAGTCAGAGCTGCAGCGACGCTTCGGCACCATAGTTGCTGAATTAATCCAAAAAACTGACCCGGAATCTAAACAGTGAATTTATGTAAACTACAGATTGTGTTTCAGCTTTCTCAACACTCAAATCTTTAGCTTTCAACGGCATTAGCGGCGCATGTAACAGAATTGTAAGCTATAGCTGAAATGCACCTTGGGAGTCGTAGTTGACTTCTCTCCTCAAGTGTTTATGTCCGCAGACTTGAAGCTCAAATTTTTTTATCAACAAAGCAAATATTTTCTAATTTAGTTGTACATCTTTTATATCATGATTTCACCGGAGAGTAACATTGTCAATGGGAAAATGGGACATACATCAGGAACCTAAAGCTACCCTCTCTTAGTCCATTAGTCAACGAATTGGTTGTTTTGGTTTTAGTTGATTATACAGATATGTCGATTAAATCAACTAATCTATTAGTCAAAAAAATCGTACGAGTGTTAGTCGACTAAGAATTTCTTTAGTCGAGGAAAGCCCTACCGGAACCAGAGGTGTCCAAAATAGCTCCTCCAATTCTGCAGTAGGCTATTGTTTGTCAGTGTTGCATCATAATTGCATGTAAATTAGATTGATTTAAAGGTGCCAAATGCGACATTGGGCGCATTTCTATTGCCTCCGCATGGCTCTCAACTTGGCGAAGGCTTGCAGCTAACGGTGCTTGCAGCTAACGGTGCTGACGGAGCTAACGATGTTAACCTGGAGGGTGAACCGGAGGGTGGGTGCTACGCTTCAGCGATGGCGTTATCAGCTGCAACCACTGTATGAGCTAGCCAGTGGGGCACGCTCACATGCACTAAAAGGCACTCACAGCGAGGTGGGATTACAACACTCACAGAGGGAGAGAGACTTCATTCTCTGCTCAGGTAGACATTACTCCTCTATATCTTAACATAGCAAATGGTTGTTTGCTGCAGTATTAATGCTCTGGATATAGAGAACCTTTAAAAAGTCTCCTTGATTACCTCCTAATGATACTGTGACTGTTAATCATACTGTACCAACAGGAAAAATACATTCACATTTCTAACCCGCAGCATGGTTTACAGAGGGATTAACTGTGACAGAGTCCATGTGATCTGGTATGGCCCTTTAAAACAGAGTGTGTGTGTGTGTGTGTGTGTGTGTGTGTGTGTGTGTGTGTGTGTGCATTCCTGAAACGGTACAAAAGGTTACAAATGCACTAATACTCTGAGCGAGTGTGAAATGCTGTTATTTTTGTCTCTAAAATCTGTATTTTTCTGACGTCTTTAACAGACTCTGCTTTACTTCTGAAGCCTTTTAATGTCAGCTTTGTTGCCTTTAACCAAAAGATCCTCTGTCCCATGTCTGTGTCAAACAGAAAGGCAAACTCACTCTCCCTCCCAAAGGGACGAGAGAGACGCTAAAAGAGAGAGAGAGAAGGAGAGGGAGGGGAAGGCCGGCCAGAAGACAGAGAAAGAGACAGAGAATGACAAACTAACAGCCGTGAGACTCACCAACACTTTCTCTGCTCCCACAAGGCACTGAGGCAGACATGGTGTATCCCTCGCTCCAGGCTGGCTCTCCCTCCGCCTGCATGAATACTCCAAACTCATCTTCCTTCTCCTCCTCCTCTTTCCTCCCTTTCTCAGTGGCCACGGTAGAGCCCCTTTCCTCCTCGCCCTGCTCCTCCAGTTGCCTCCTCTTCCCTTCCTGGCCTCCTTTTCCGTCTCCTGCCGGCACTCCGACCCCTTCCTCCTCCTCCTCCTCCTCCTCCTTCTGCGCCTCCAGACAGGGCAGGCCGGTTGCCATGGATCCCAGGGGGGGCGAAGAGGGGGCAGGATTAGCCAGGGCGATTGCAAGAGAGGTGGAGGGATCAACATTAGTGACGTCGGTGCTGGTCTCTCCATTTGCTTCAACGTGAGTGATGCTTGTTTGTCCACAGGTGTCTCCAACCTCTTCTTTCCTTCCCCTGCATCCATCTGCAGACTCCTCTAACCTCCAGCTGTCTTTTAGTGCACAGTTTCTCATCACGTCTGTATCATTATTCTCCTGTATGTCATCCTCTGACGTCTGTCGTTCTTTGTCGTCATCAAGTTTATCATCTCCATCTTTCAGCTCGTTGCAGGTGCCGTCCCTCCTCCAAATCTCCCCAGCTCCATCCCCTACCTCAGGATTTACCCTGTCCTCTATATCCTCTTCCTGTGACTCCTCCTCTCTATTTTCCCACACCAGCTCATCTCTCCGCTCTGCTCCATTAAGCTCAGTTGTACTATAGTTTCCTGTTACGTTCCTCCTGTCTGTCTCAAAGATGGAAGGATCTGCGTGTCTGAGAGGTGAAGGTGAAGCTTCTCTCTCCTCTAGCTTGTTCTCGTTCACAGTGTTGTTCTCGTCCGTCGCACAGGTCGTTTCTTGTTGCTCAAATCTGCTTACGTCCACTTCTTCTTTACCCATGATCCCTGGGTCTGCTGCCTCTTGTTGATACCTGCTGTTCTCTTGCTCTCTCTGAACACCACAAGTATCATTGTCAGCATTGCAGGTGCTGCCCTCTACAGGAGCGGAGGGCTCAGGGGAGGCTGCAGTGCTGATGGAGGCAGGGCAGGTGGAGACAGAGATGTCCTCACACAGGTCGGATACAACACATAGTTCAGCAGGAGTCTGATTGATGCTCCCTTCCTCCTCTCCAACATCCACACTCTCCATCTCTTTCTCTGCTCCTCGATCTGCCTCCACACGATCAGAAAATGATGTAAAGTCATCCGTCACCTGTCCAGAGTGTCCGTGAATGAAATTTCCAGTATGTATTTTCATAACTTCAGAGTTTGTGTCCTCCTCTCTCTCCGAATAATCGTCCTTGCTGTTAGAGATTTCTGTCTTCGGCTCCTCGTTGCTCTCTGCCTCTTTAATCTCTTCTGGGTGAACGTGGTTCGATTCTAGGTCAGGGTTTGGTGCTGCCAGAACAGCGTTAGATGACTCTAACACACAGAGGCCTCCCTTCTCCTCCTCCTCCTCATTCCTTTGCCTCTCCTTCCTCATTCCTTTCACCTCACAGTTCAGCCTATCTGATTCACCTCTTCTTGGACTTTCACCTCCCCCGTGTTCATCCTGGCTTTCCCTCCTCTCTGCTCTCCTTCCACACCGAGTACAGGTTTTGGGAGAAGCATTATGGCAGCATCTAGGACTTCTGCATGCTCCCTGTTTGTCCTGCTGCGGGCTGGGAAACTGTTTACTGGCCAGGCCTCCTTTGTCTCGCTCTTCCTGCCTTTCTTCCAGAGAGATTTCTCCAGCAGGATCCTCCCCACTGCTACTCTGCTGCCTCTCTCTGCTCACGCTCACGTTACTGGACTTCCTCCATCTCCGGCCGGATCGCACCCTAACCCGGTTTACTCCAGTATGTGCTGGCAGAGTTGGTCCATTGTCCCTCCTCCCGGCTTGGATGTCTCTGCCTCCTCCTCCTGTCTTCCCTCTCAGCCATCCCCCAACCACGCTGGAGGCTGCACTGGTAGTCACACCAGAGCTGGGCTTAGCTGTGGAGTACAAACAGCTCCCTTTCTCAGTCCGGAGGAAGAGGCATTGAGTCTGTGTCTTCCCGCTGCCCTCTGACGTCTTCAGAGTGGCAACTGTTACCAAAGCTCCGATCCCAGCCTGCCTGGCGTCCAGCCCCAAGGGCAGCCCGTACCCCATGCGACCCCACTCCCCGCTCAGGTACACATCTGCAGGCCTGGGGCAGGAAGTGGGACCCCCGCGGCCTGCAGGAGGAGCTATGGGGGCTTGTCCTCCTCCCAGCAGACCACCGGGCTTCCGGCGGTTCTTGGAGCACAGGGCCCAGGCTCGGAGGCCCCGGATCAGCGGCAGGTCCGCCAGGCCGAGCTCCAGTCGGCTGGGGAAGGGCAGAGAGGCTCTGGAGCACTTCTGGAGCATCTCTCTGGTGGAGCCTGACACGTTCAGGCAGGGGTAGTTGTTGTTGTTATTCTGCTGCAGCATGCTGCTTGTTGTTGGCCTCATCTATGTTTTATTGGTTTGTCCTCGCTTATGCTTTATTAAAATGCAGCCTGTCAGGTCAAGTTGAATTCTCATTTGCGAGAGGGAACGCTGGCACGATCAAGAGTCTATTCTTGATTCAGAGCGCGACAGCTCAAAGGTAGAAAGATCATAGTTTGGAAAAAACACACTACGCATTATGAAATAGCTGAAATAGTCTCTTACTGATTCATTCTGACAAGGGGGAAAATATTTACTTGACACTGCAAGAGAGAGCTGACTCTCTTGCTAATCTCTTCTTTCTGACAACATCTGAGTTTTTGGACAAAAAAAGAAAAAGAAAAACAGAACGAGTTGTTTTCCTGACAGCGATCTGGAGTTATGCTTCTGTTTCCCTTTATCGCTCCTTAACTTTGAGAGTCTCCTGGCGAAGAGAAGAGACGCCCAGGTCAGACGTCCAGCTGTCGGCGCTGATGACAGAGAGGATAATGAGAAGTTTGTTTTCTTCCAGACTGATGCTCAGTGACGCCGTCTTCAGAGCTTCACCGCCCTCCCTGTCGGCCCGTCTCTCGTCACCGAGGACTGACTCAGCTGTCATAAAACAACCTGCAGGCAAGTGGGACAAAACGAGGACATTAAAGACACACGTAGTTGAATAAATGTGATGTAAAGAAACAGTAGACAGAATCATGCCAGGAGGAGATACAATTCAATCAAGAAAAGCAATCAGAGCAGATTCTAAGCAGATGTAATTAAAATGTAAATGAAAACATAAATGAAAAATGTTTAATTTCTCATTAATTCCACACAGTTTCACTGACTGGATTACAGCTATCATGTCTGTGGGGGTGTGAGTCTGTCAAAGGTCATCCATCTGAATCCAAGTGGCTTCTTTTCAAACTATACTCCTACACAATCAAAGCCAAATTCTTGTATTAAAAAAAATGTGCATTCACACCATGATGTCCATCTTAGTGCCAATTAGATTAGCTGTTGCATCAGCCATCAACCAAATGGACTAAACAAATGAAACACAGGTGGCCATAAAGCCATAAATCTCCACTCCTCATGCCCACACAGTTTAAAGGATTTACGCAAAGGGGACTCAATAAATCACCACATAAGAGGCAGAAATAGGTTTGGATGCATATATCACAATAGTGTGCTCATATGAGCAGGCTGTGTGTTACCACTATGATGAAGATGGCTCATCTTCATCATATGATCTGTGTGTTACCACTATGATGAAGGGTCCTTTAATTGCTGTCTTGTAATTGCTTCTCCCCCCCTTGTTGTCCATGTATCTGTTTTTATGCTTTTTATTTTTTCCCACTCACAATGTTGTTTGGTTACGATTACCCAGAAGTCATTATAGATATTTAAATTAATTTCCTCCTCACAAACACTAACCATACACTCACACACACACTTATCTTTTTTGATATATTTACTGTATTGTTATTGTTATTATTATATATATTTTGTCCTAATTGTTTGTTATCACTATTATATGGTCATATTATTTCTTTATATTAATCTTGTCTCTAGGTGGAGGCTTCAGATAAGCCCAGTGTTTGTTTTTTTTGCCTCTTCCTGCATTGTATATTATTCATTTATTTATTTTTTGTTATGTTCTATAGTCTTAAATTGTGCAAAACAAATAAACAAACAAAAAAGATGGCTCATCTTCATCATATGAGCTGTGTGTTACCACTATGATGAAGATGAGCCACGTCAAAGCACCTGGAAAACCAGTGTGTCCAGCCAACATGTCCTGAAAGGGATTCAGGAGGACAGGTTTGTGTCTCACCTCCTTTGATGTCTCAGTGTCTCTCCAGGTCCAGGCTGTGGATGAAGTGTCCTTTACTGAACGTCTCTGTGCTTCCTTGTTGTTTCCAGATGAAGCCTATTGGAGCCTCCTCTGGCTGTGGAGCATCCTTCACCTCATCCTCCTGTCGGCCTGCACCACTGGCTCTACAGCAGCTCTACAGATCAGTCAAACGTGCATCCTCTTCCGTCCCATCGTCTCTAAATTTGCACCACAGTGAATGTTATTTGTGTCTCTCCTCCTCCAGCAGTCGTTGGTCCAGTACTGCGCATCATGTCCTCCTCCTCGTCTCGGGCATCGTGCGTCGCCGCATCTTACCGCAGTAGCCTCCGGTGCGCTCAGCGAGCAGGATGACGGAGAGCTCATTTCACTTGCAGCCCACTCATCGGTATGAGAGGTGATCCGTGCCACGCGGAGGCAGGAGGGGAGACGAGGAGAGCGGAAGTGTATGAGGGGTTGTTGATGCCGCAGGGGAGGCTTTTGTAAACCGCTTATAGTGATCACGGTTACAGTGATCAACCGCTTCTATGGATCAAAAAGCACTGGACAGAATCATTCCTATAAAAATGCTGTTTAAATTATTTGATTATAGTATTCAAGTAGTCCATTTATAGTGTTCATTTTGGGTCTTTTCATACATGACACTCTCTCACTCTCATCTTCAACTGCTTATCCGGGGTCGGGGTCGCGGGGGCAACAGCTCCAGCAGGGGACCCCAAACTTCCCTTTCCCGGGCCACATTAACCAGCTCTGACTGGGGGATCCCGAGGCGTTCCCAGGCCAGTGTGGAGATATAATCTCTCCACCTAGTCCTGGGTCTTCCCCTTGGTCTCCTCGCAGCTGGTCGTGCCTGGAACACCTCCAAAGGAAGGTGTCCAGGGGGCATCCTTACTAGATGCCCGAACCACCTCAGCTGGCTCCTTTCGACGCAAAGGAGCAGCGGCTCTACTCCGAGTCCCTAAAGGATGACTGAGCTTCTCACCCTATCTCTAAGGGAGACGCCAGCCACCCTCCTGAGGAAACCCATTTCGGCCGCTTGTACCCGCGATCTAGTTCTTTTGGTCATGACCCAGCCCTCATGACCATAGGTGAGAGTAGGAACGAAGATTGACCGGTAGATCGAAAGCTTTGCCTTCCGGCTCAGCTCTCTTTCGTCACAACGGTGCGGTAAAGCGAATGCAATACTGCCCTCTGTTGCTCCGATTCTCCGGCCAATCTCATGTTCCATAGTCCCGAGGTACTTGAACTCCTTCACTTGGGGTAAGGACTCATTCCCTACCCGGAGTAAGCAATCCATCGGTTTCCTGCTGAGAACCATGGCCTCAGATTTAGAGGTGCTGATCCTCATCCCAGCGAACCGACTGGTTTGCAGCCGAGTGTGAAGCGGTTCATACATGACAATATATGGAAAAACATTTTAAAACTACGTTAGACTTTTGTTGAATTTTTATTTATTTTTTTTTTACTTTACTCTCTTTGCCTTGCGGACCGTCTGCTTTCTGGCTGGATACCTGCTGCGGGCATATTATGACGGGAAAAGGAAAGTAATTTTCTCTGAATACCAAATGCGTACAGGGAAAGCACTTGGTTGCAGCCGCCCTCATCAAGTGGATTGATATCGCCTGGTCACGTAACGCCCCCAAAGTGAAACTCTGCCAATTCAACCGGACCGGCGCCCGTCCCCCTCCACGCCGCTTACGGGTGAGAGAACAAGGAACCCCGTCAAAGGGGTGCTGTTCTGCGTGCACGCTCGCGCTGCAGAGCCGGCTAAAAACGGGAAAGCCTCACCTGCAGTGAGGGAAAAGGCAAAAGAATTGGCAGCGAGTCAGTAAAAAGCGAAGCGGTTCGTTTCATTACTTCATGCAATAAATATATAAATATCAATTAAATGGTAATCTGCATGAGAATTTTGGTAATAATCATCCGCTTACAGTGATCAATTTGACCTGGATAGACGTGATCACTATAAGTGTTTTCCACTGTATATATATATTGTTTTATATAGCCCATATAAATATGTAAACAAAAAAGGAATTATGGAAGGAAACAACAACTCAGTTTCCTAATCCACACAGAGCCTGAAATAAAATATGTCTTTTCTTAATTTATATAAGGTGAACTAAAAATGTAAATATATTGTATGTATTGTATTGTATTGTATTGTATTGTATTGTATTATCAGCTATGGTGTTACTTTATATTATTTTATATTTTCATGCAAAATAATGTGCTAATATTTTCTTGTGATGCACAAAAAGAGCACAAAAGAAGTATAATTTAAAGCTATATGTGGATTAGAAAACAACAACAAGTGCTAACAACTGTGACTCGATAGTGCTGCTGGGAGTGCTGCACAGCGTCACAATTTATTTTTAGAGTTAAAGGATATGAGATGATGAGATACTAAAATGACCTCTGGAAGTAAAGTCTGCTCCATCAGTAGTGAGATATAAAACAGTAAAAAAAAGTAGCCGGTGACGCTGCAGTCTCTCGCTTCCCGCCGCTCAGTGGCATTGTTCACTCCTCATACTATATTAATCTCCCCTCACATACACTCACCCTTGTAGCCTACGTCGCACAGCATCATCACAGCAGTAGATGAGTAGATTGAGAACACACACACACACACACACACACGCTCACACAATGGGAAGACGTCATGCACTGGTGTGCATAGTTTATCACTTTCTCCTCAAAAGTCCCTCCTCTCAGGGGATTTTTCACTCATCCATGTGCTTTAATCTGCAGCAGAAACCTGATTAAGCTCTCCTTTTTCTTGGTGACTGATTTAACTTAAAGGTGAGAACAACATGTTCCTCAAAATATTTCTGCTGGGCTGTACCTGCAGTATTTCTATGGGATGTTTACAGGTGAGAATGATCAGACCTCACACACTGCATCCATGTGTGCATCTGCTGTTTCACATTTTATTCCAATAACTGAAGCTGCACTGAAGCTGCACTGAACATGAGAATAACACTTGGGGGGGCAGTGCTGTCTATCTCTGTACCTTTTTTTTATACCACCACTGGGGGGCACCAACATCCACACATTTTAAAATGCTTTTTTAATTGCCACCAAATCACATGTATAAAGTAATTAAACTACTATGACCCTGATTTGATGAGCAATAACCTTTAAATGGGGGGTTAGAAGAAATAGGTGTCTGAAGAAAATATGTTTTTCTTGCAGTGTACAGTAGTTTGACATTAGCTTCAAATTCAGCCTTTACCATTATATTTAAGTTGCAACTAGCCAGTTGACCTTTCAAGATAATCAGTTAATTACAACAAGCAAGTATCATGATTTATGTCATATCATGTCAGAAATACTTTAATTTATCTCTGGAGATGTTTCTCTATCTGCCCACTGAAGTTTCATCTAATGATAAAATAAATGTTTGATTTGCACGGTGGACATGAGGATGTCGCTTATCAAACTCGGCTCCAAGAATACAATTGGATAAATCTTATAAAAAAAGGCCTTTAAAATGGATCCCATCTAGTGTGGCCAATGTATGGAAACCCATTTCTGCCAGAAAAAAAAAAAAAAAAGATGAAACGTTATGCATGATAAATAAAAAAAAAAACCTGATTGCAACATTTAAGTTATACATTTTAGTTACAAATAAAAAAGTGTGAAATAGCAAGGCAAGATTTGCACTTGTTATATCTTTTAATGTCTACTTACGTTAAAAGTAAGTAAGTAGTAAATGTGTTAAGTCAAAAGTTTGAGTTACTAAGTCAAAATTATGAAATAGTAAGTCAACATTTGCACATACTATCTTTTAATGTTTACTTACCGAGTCAAAAGTTTGAGTTACTAAATCGAAATTATGAGATAATTATGAGTTAGTCATAATTGTAGTGGGATGGTTAAAAGTTCAAATTTGACTTACTAAATCAAAAGCTTGAGATACTACAAGTCAAAAGTTTGAGTTATTAAGTCAAAATTAAGACATCCAAGTTAAATATTATGAGATAATCAAAGTTAGTGAGATAGTGAGTTCAGTTTGTGCTGGTCAAGTCAAACTTTTGAGTCACAATCTCATAAATATTTAGCTAAAATAGTGTCACGAGTATTTTTATTTAAATCTCACACATTTTTTTTCCCTTTTCCTGCTGTAAATGGGCTTCCATACCGCTGCATGTTTTCTACCGAAAGGATTTGAATATTTCGCCTCTCGCCCAATATGAGTTGCTATAAGCTCAAGCCTCCCATGACCCTGCAAAGGATACGTGGGTGTGTAGATAACAGATGCATGAATGAATGATTGAGGCTGACAGACGGCTGACGTCCACTAAAAAAACTCTTAAAACACCGATAAGTCCACTTTTATAACTAACTATTCATAGTCTGTGAAGGTCAAGACGTCAGGAAACTATCATTTAAATGTTTTTTTTGTGTGAATATTATTTTATTGATATAATATCTTAACCAACATTCTCTCCAATGCAGCTTTGACAAAAACACTTGGCACTGAAACCCTTATAATCTAAAAGAAACTCAAAGACTTGATTAAGGTAAAAATCTCAATACACATAGACGCTCAGTGCGTGTTACCTTGACAGGACACTACTCTCGTCCCGGCTTCTTTTTTTAGAAATCTATCATCTATTTCTCACCTGAAAAACAGGAATAGTGTTAAAAGTTGTAAATGAAAAAGAGTGTGGGAGTGGTTTTGTCAGGATTTATTCATGCATTTTTTATCACACAATTTCATTCCATCTGCCAACCGAGTAAAGTAAACCAAGTTAAGTACAAAGTGTCCATTCTTAAATGCTTTACATCCACTTGAAAAGTAGCTCATCATTTTGACAAATCAGATGGTTGTATCCTGTGAAACTGTTTTCTTGTATGCAAATGGCTATGAGTGGCGTGTACAATCAGTAGTTTTCAAAAGTAAGTTTTCATTTAATGCCAGAAACATTACAGTAGCTGTTTTTTCTCAAATGGTAGGTACCGCATTTGGGAATGAAACTTAAATATCTCAATGTAGAGACAATGAAATAAATATCTAAAAGACAGCACAAGGTTTTTTCCCCTCCATTTCAAAGCAATTTATACTTTAAATGGAGGACAAGCTTTTTGAAAACCTAATAAAAATGCTTTTATTAATCTGACATTTTAACATCCAATGTTATTCTGTAATATCTTCAATAATATTCATACAACAAACAGAAGAATGTCAGATTATTAAAGACATGGTAATTAAAAGGAAAACGTGCCTTGGTTCTCTTCAGTCTTTAGAGGACATATTTGTTACCTGATGGCGTTTCATCAAGGCTCATTGTAGCAGCCTGATTTTGAGAAGGTTATTTTTTAAGAGAAAAAGGTTTACAGTTTTCCTTTAAAACTCATCTCACTGATTTTTATTAAAGCGCCCAACAGCACCCCTTAAATCCCCAAATTTCCTCCCAGCTGAGCTCGCTGTCGATGTTTTGAAACTCAGCACAGTCCACAGCTGAGTTTCAAAAACATCTGTCATCTATTTTGAAGCTAAATCCTCAATCACAAAATATACAGTGGCGTCTTTTTTTCCGGCAGTGTACAGTAAAAACATAAATATAAAATAGATTAGCAGCAGGGTGGCCTACAGTAAATGTTCGAGAGCAACCTGTAACCAGAAGGTCACAGGTTTGATGCCCACA
Organism: Sebastes fasciatus; assembly: GCF_043250625.1. Lineage (NCBI taxonomy): Eukaryota > Metazoa > Chordata > Actinopteri > Perciformes > Sebastidae > Sebastes > Sebastes fasciatus. The sequence goes on from NC_133801.1 coordinate 4,998,182, forward strand.
GCAGTCCAGAGCGTCCTGCCCACTCACTGTGACTATCTCTGGGTAACAGCACCAGCTAAATGCTTAAGATATAAAACTATGGCAGCAAATGAGAATAGCCTATAATCTCAAAAAAGCTCACACTTTTTCTCCAAGACAAACAAAATAGGTTATCAGATCAAAAAAATATCATTTCTACTCCTGACTCTGGTGAATATGAAAATAATTACATTTCGGATTGAAGGGATACTGCCTCAAAAAAAAGCAATGATATAGTTGTATTTACATGAATATTACTCTGGCCTGTACTGTAGTATAATCATGGTCAAATCCATGATGCTGGTGTGAGTAAATGACTCGTTCCAGCGCATTTTGAACACACAAACAACAATAAATAATAAAGCAATGTGACATGTTTACATTCAAAAACTGTAAAACCAAACAAAATCCGATAAATATGTAGGACTAAACTAACAAAACTCAAAGAACAGTAACAAAAAATAGTCACATTTAAAATGAAAAAAGGAAGCATATATTACTCTGTTGCTATGACGATGATGCTGATTGATGAAATGCCATATTGTTTTTCATCACATTCATACCTCACCTATTGAAATATAAAATAAAGACTTGTACTTAATAGAGGTTTGCCATGTTGCAGGCTTAGTATACAAGAACACTGCAACCTCACCAAAGAAAAACAAGAAAATTTAAATACATTTATCATTACAGCATCCTCAGAAGTCCGACACCTGGCGAGTTGTTTTTGTCGTGGTATCCGAAGATTCACCTGTTCGTGTTTCAGTGGTAACCATGTGCCGGGTGATCCTGGTGGTCTTGGTCACCATGGTGAGAGTTCCCTCCTCGGCGGAGGAGACTTGGTGCTCTTCGGACAATTCCTTCGTGGTGAAGTCGTGCCCTGAGGTGTGGAGGCAGAAAGACCCCGAGACGTCAACATCACCTCCCATCTCCCCCTTCCGCTGGGCCTGAGGAGAACCCTCTGGGGTTATCTGGAGGAAGCCTGGGGGAGGAGGAGAGGAAACAAGCCGAGGCAAGTAGAGGAAAGGAAGAAAGGAGAGGAGAGGATGATAGGTGAGGAAATCAAGAGGGAAACTTAGTCTTATGTAGCAGAGACAAAACAGGAGATTATATATTAGTAATTTATAGAATAAACACAAACAAAACAAATCACAGGCAATAGCAAGAATAAATGATGTATAATGTAAAGCGTATTGTAATATCTCTTTGATAATATAGTGAAATAATGCAAGTATAAAACACACATACAAAACTTATACATAATATGAACATTATTAATTCTGGACAGCCCAGTTGCCAGGATTTTTTTTTGGCATTGGACGTTTTCTGCACACCGGGGGATACATTGAATGTCGACGTGTGGTGGATGGGTCCAACAAACACAAATGCATCACGTCACAATCAGCTGTTCGTTCGTGTCATTTGTCATTTTCACTGTACAAACGTAGTAGTTTTAAGTCCAACCATGTAGTTCTTTCCTAAACCTAACTATTGTGGTTTGGTTGCATTGTTACGTTATGTTGTTACATTATTATTTGAACACAAGCCATGATCTTTTCTCTAACCTCAACCAAGTAATTTTGTTGCCTAAACCTAACCAATCGTTTCACAACTTTAACCACGTGGCATTGCGTTTCTACGAGCGTCATAGGAGGCTGATATGAAACGTATAAACGGCACCATTCAACGTATCCGTGGTTTGCAGAAACGTCCAATGCCAAAAAAAAATTCTGCCGACTGGGTTGTTCTGGAAGATTTGTGCAATTATTCACTGACTCCTTTAAATGAGTACTCCAGTGGTTTAATATTGCACGTTCAAATTTGGGGAACTTGTGAAAGACGAATACAATCTTTCAGTCCTTAATATAAGTCCTAAACTTCCCATGATGCAACTAGACTGCGGTGTTTGAATAAAAAGAGAGCCTACACTGTATATGTACTATTGAATATATAACTTGAAGAGTCTTTGTAAACAAGTAATCAAGTCATTTACTCTTTAACAAGTACACAATAAAACGTGCTTGACTTGGATACCATCAACCTTTGTAAGAGTCTATATCTAATTGTTCAAATGTCTTGTCATCTCAGTTTGAAGCTTCCTTTACTCTTACCTGTGGAGTGTGGCTTCAGGGTGAACTTAGGGACCTTGAACCAGGAGGGAGACTCTTTCTCTTCAGACTCCCTGCTTTGGCTCTCGACCTCGCTCCAGGTCTGGACCTTTGCGGAGCTGAAGTCCATGGTGAAACTAGCAGGGGACGCTGAGCTGTCCCTGTCCAGCATATCTGTTCTGGCATGAGATGTCACCACGTCCTTCGAGAGATCCTCACTAAAACCAGCAAAGTCCATCTTGCCTGATTTTAGTTTAAACCCTTTAGTGTCTCCCTCCACTTCCCCTGGTGATGAATCCTTTCCCAGTTTCACCCTCATTTCGGTGTCCTCCCCCTCTGCAGCCATCTTGCCATACGGAGAGGTCAACTCCACCTTTGGAAGTTTGATTTTGCCACTGAATGTCCCTTTGTCTTTTTCACCGTTGAGACCAGAACTTGAACCTTCGCCCTTTAGATTGACATCATACGACCCGGATTTGCCAGGAGAAAATGACACAGCAGCTGATTTATCTTTGGACTTCCCAAAGCTCGGCTTCATTTTGATTTTGGGCATCTTCACTTTGACGTCCTCAGATGTCGTCTCCTCTTCCAGGAGGCGCTCTGTGCATGCAGCGGGCTCATCCGTTTGTGGTGGATTTACCAAGACAAAGACTGCTTTCTTTACTTTGGGTATTTTAGGGCCCTCATACTGAATTTCTGGCTTATAGAGGTTCATTCTTCCCTCGGGAGAGGAGATGGAGGGTAATGGGACACCAAACTTAGGGATTTTGATTTTCTTGCCTTTTTCTGTTTTGTCTTCATCTTCATCCTGTAATGTACCAATATCAAACTCTATGTCTGGTATCCTGGGGACTTTGATTTCCGCTCTGGATGACGAGGGGCCACCCTCTCCGCCTGTTCCTAAGTCGGCTGAGCCTTGTTTGGTTTTCAGACTAACACTTGGTAATGTAACCTCTGGCACTGGGATGTTAATACGATCTTTGTTCTCTTTATGTCCGTTGTGGGTTTCGACTTCAACTTCGTACTCAAATCTTTCTTTACCCTTGCATATGTGTTTGACTTGACCATCTAACTCCTCATCGCCACAGTTTTTGCATATTTTAACTTCAGCTTTTACATCTTTGCCAGTTTTCTTTTTTGGCATTCCGATCTTGAATTTTGATCCTTTGACTTTAGGCCCCTTTACTTTGCTGCTGGTTCCCGCTGTGTTAAGATCCAAGTCAGGTAGTTCAACTATTTTCCTGTCTTTTTTGCCCTCTCCTTTATGAAGTCCTATATCAAACTCCAGGTCTCCTTTTGGACCTTTGACATCTATTGTTGGCATCTTGAGTTTAAGACCTTTGTGCTCTCCCTCAACATGCAGATCATCTTCCCCATGAGCCTCTGTGTCTTGTTTAGGTTTACTAAGTGTCACATCAATATCCAGATCTGGTGATGTGACTTGTGGCACTTTAATTTTCCCTCCTGCCTCAACGGTTGGTAAGTTGATCTCTGCTTCACCTGATTTATTCGTCGACACTGATATACCCCCCTTTGGAAGTTTAACATGTGGACCTTTGAACTTTCCTCCTGTGACTTCCATCTCTATAGCAGGTCCTTCAATTGAAGGTTTTCCTTTTGGAAGAGATATGTCAACTTTAGGCATCTTGAATTTTCCTCCATCACCCTTAATTTCAACTTTGGGACCATCTGTCTTTCCTTTTGGCAGTGAAAAGTCTACTGAAGGCATTGTAATGTGTGGCATTTTAGATTTGCCTCCCTCAATCTCAAACTCTGCGCCTTCAATTTTACTAGATTTTATTTTGGGTAGAGAGACGTCAACATCTGGCATTTTCATGTGAGGCATTTTGAATTTTCCTCCTGTTCCTCCCTCTACTTCAACATCTGGACCTTCGATCTTTCCTTTGGGCAGAGAAATGTCAAAATCCGGCATTTTCCAGTGAGGCATTTTGAATTTCCCCTCAGTATCTCCCTCGATTTCAACATCTGGACCTTCAATCTTTCCTTTGGGCAGAGAGATGTCAAAATCTGGCATTTTCCAATGAGGCATTTTTAATTTTCCTCCAGTTCCTCCCTCTACTTCAACATCTGGACCTTCAATCTTTCCTTTAGGCAGAGAGAAGTCGATGTCGGGCATTTTCATGTGAGGCATTTTGAATTTTCCTCCTGTTCCTCCCTCTACTTCAACATCTGGACCTTCAATCTTTCCTTTGGGCAGAGAGATGTCTATGTTGGGCATTTTCATATGAGGCATTTTGAATTTTCCTCCGGTACCTCCCTCCATTTCAACTTCTGGACCCTCGATCTTTCCTTTGGGCAGAGAGATGTCGATGTTGGGCATTTTCATGTGAGGCATTTTGAATTTTCCTCCTGTTCCTCCCTCCATTTCAACATCTGGACCTTCAATCTTTCCTTTGGGCAGAGAGATGTCGATGTTGGGCATTTTCATATGAGGCATTTTGAATTTTCCTCCTGTTCCTCCCTCTACTTCAACATCTGGACCTTCAATCTTTCCTTTGGGCAGAGAGATGTCAAAATCTGGCATTTTCATATGAGGCATTTTGAATTTTCCTCCTGTTCCTCCCTCTACTTCAACATCTGGACCTTCAATCTTTCCTTTGGGCAGAGAGAAATCAATGTCGGGCATTTTCATGTGAGGCATTTTGAATTTTCCTCCTGTTCCTCCCTCTACTTCAACATCTGGACCTTCGATCTTTCCTTTGGGCAGAGAGATGTCAAAATCTGGCATTTTCATATGAGGCATTTTGAATTTTCCTCCGGTACCTCCCTCCATTTCAACATCTGGACCCTCGATCTTTCCTTTGGGCAGAGAGATGTCGATGTTGGGCATTTTCATGTGAGGCATTTTGAATTTTCCTCCGGTACCTCCCTCCATTTCAACTTCTGGACCCTCGATCTTTCCTTTGGGCAGAGAGATGTCTATGTTGGGCATTTTCATGTGAGGCATTTTGAATTTTCCTCCTGTTCCTCCCTCCATTTCAACATCTGGACCTTCAATCTTTCCTTTGGGCAGAGAGATGTCGATGTTGGGCATTTTCATATGAGGCATTTTGAATTTTCCTCCTGTTCCTCCCTCTACTTCAACATCTGGACCTTCAATCTTTCCTTTGGGCAGAGAGAAATCGATGTCGGGCATTTTCATGTGAGGCATTTTGAATTTTCCTCCTGTACCTCCCTCCATTTCAACATCTGGACCTTCAATCTTTCCTTTGGGCAGAGAAATGCCAATGTTGGGCATTTTCATGTGGGGCATTTTGTATTTTCCTCCAGTACCTCCCTCTATTTCAACATCTGGACCTTCAATCTTTCCTTTGGGCAGAGAGATATCGATGTCGGGCATTTTCATGTGAGGCATTTTGAATTTTCCTCCTGTTCCCCCCTCTAATTCAACATCTGGACCTTCAATCTTTCCTTTGGGCAGAGAGATGTCAAAATCTGGCATCTTCATATGAGGCATTTTGAATTTTCCTCCTGTTCCTCCCTCAATTTCAATGTCTGGACCTTCAGTCTTTCCTTTGGGCAGAGAAATGTCAACATCTGGACCTTCAATTTTTCCTTTGGGCAGAGAAATGCCAATGTTGGGCATTTTCATGTGGGGCATTTTTAATTTTCCTCCAGTACCTCCCTCCATTTCAACGTCTGGACCTTCAATCTTTCCTTTGGGCAGAGAGAAGTCAATGTTGGGCATTTTCATGTGGGGCATTTTGAATTTTCCTCCGGTACCTCCCTCCATTTCAACATCTGGACCCTCGATCTTTCCTTTGGGCAGAGAGATGTCGATGTTGGGCATTTTCATGTGAGGCATTTTGAATTTTCCTCCGGTACCTCCCTCCATTTCAACTTCTGGACCCTCGATCTTTCCTTTGGGCAGAGAGATGTCGATGTTGGGCATTTTTATATGAGGCATTTTGAATTTTCCTCCTGTTCCTCCCTCTACTTCAACATCTGGACCTTCAATCTTTCCTTTGGGCAGAGAGAAATCGATGTCGGGCATTTTCATGTGAGGCATTTTGAATTTTCCTCCTGTACCTCCCTCCATTTCAACATCTGGACCTTCAATCTTTCCTTTGGGCAGAGAAATGCCAATGTTGGGCATTTTCATGTGGGGCATTTTGTATTTTCCTCCAGTACCTCCCTCTATTTCAACATCTGGACCTTCAATCTTTCCCTTGGGCAGAGAGAAATCGATATCGGGCATTTTCATATGAGGCATTTTGAATTTTCCTCCAGTACCTCCCTCTATTTCAACATCTGGACCTTCAATCTTTCCTTTGGGCAGAGAGAAGTCAATGTTGGGCATTTTCATGTGGGGCATTTTGAATTTTCCTCCGGTACCTCCCTCCATTTCAACATCTGGACCCTCGATCTTTCCTTTGGGCAGAGAGATGTCGATGTTGGGCATTTTCATGTGAGGCATTTTGAATTTTCCTCCTGTACCTCCCTCCATTTCAACATCTGGACCTTCAATCTTTCCTTTGGGCAGAGAAATGCCAATGTTGGGCATTTTCATGTGGGGCATTTTGTATTTTCCTCCAGTACCTCCCTCTATTTCAACATCTGGACCTTCAATCTTTCCCTTGGGCAGAGAGAAATCGATATCGGGCATTTTCATATGAGGCATTTTGAATTTTCCTCCAGTACCTCCCTCTATTTCAACATCTGGACCTTCAATCTTTCCTTTGGGCAGAGAGATGTCGATGTCGGGCATTTTCATGTGAGGCATTTTGAATTTTCCTCCTGTTCCCCCCTCTAATTCAACATCTGGACCTTCAATCTTTCCTTTGGGCAGAGAGATGTCAAAATCTGGCATCTTCATATGAGGCATTTTGAATTTTCCTCCTGTACCTCCCTCCATTTCAACGTCTGGACCTTCAATCTTTCCTTTGGGCAGAGAGAAGTCAATGTTGGGCATTTTCATGTGGGGCATTTTGAATTTTCCTCCGGTACCTCCCTCCATTTCAACATCTGGACCCTCGATCTTTCCTTTGGGCAGAGAGATGTCGATGTTGGGCATTTTCATATGAGGCATTTTGAATTTTCCTCCTGTACCTCCCTCTATTTCAACATCTGGACCTTCAATCTTTCCTTTGGGCAGAGAGAAGTCAATGTTGGGCATTTTCATATGAGGCATTTTGAATTTTCCTCCTGTACCTCCCTCAATTTCAATGTCTGGACCTTCAGTCTTTCCTTTGGGCAGAGAAATGTCAACATCTGGACCTTCAATTTTTCCTTTGGGCAGAGAAATGCCAATGTTGGGCATTTTCATGTGAGGCATTTTGAATTTTCCTCCGGTACCTCCTTCCATTTCAACGTCTGGACCTTCGATCTTTCCTTTGGGCAGAGAAATGTCAACATCTGGCATTTTCATATGAGGCATTTCGAATTTTCCTCCAGTACCTCCCTCAATTTCAACATCTGGACCTTCAATCTTTCCTTTGGGCAGAGAAATGTCAACATCTGGACCTTCAATTTTTCCTTTGGGCAGAGAAATGCCAATGTTGGGCATTTTCATGTGAGGCATTTTGAATTTTCCTCCCGTCCCACCCTCTATTTCAACATCTGGACCTTCAATCTTTCCCTTGGGCAGAGAGAAGTCAATGTTGGGCATTTTCATGTGAGGCATTTTGAATTTTCCCCCAGTACCTCCCTCCATTTCAACATCTGGACCTTCAACTTTTCCTTTGGGGAGAGAGATGTCAACATTTGGCATTTTCATGTGAGGCATTTTGAATTTTCCTCCAGTACCTCCCTCTATTTCAACATCTGGACCTTCAATCTTTCCTTTGGGGAGAGAGATGTCAACATTTGGCATTTTCATGTGAGGCATTTTGAATTTTCCTCCAGTACCTCCCTCCATTTCAACATCTGGACCTTCAACTTTTCCTTTGGGGAGAGAGATGTCAACATTTGGCATTTTCATGTGAGGCATTTTGAATTTTCCTCCAGTACCGCCCTCCATTTCAACGTCTGGACCTTCAATCTTTCCTTTGGGCAAAGAGAAGTCAATGTTGGGCATTTTCATGTGGGGCATTTTGAATTTTCCTCCAGTACCTCCCTCCATTTCAACATCTGGACCTTCGATCTTTCCTTTGGGCAGAGAGATCTCAAAATCTGGCATCTTCATATGAGGCATTTTGAATTTTCCTCCAGTACCTCCCTCCATTTCAACTTCTGGACCTTCAATTTTTCCTTTGGGCAGAGAAATGCCAATGTTGGGCATTTTCACGTGAGGCATTTTGAATTTTCCTCCGGTACTTCCTTCCATTTCAACGTCTGGACCTTCAATCTTTCCTTTGGGCAGAGAGAAATCGATGTCGGGCATTTTCATATGAGGCATTTTGAATTTTCCTCCAGTACCTCCCTCAATTTCAACGTCTGGACCTTCAATCTTTCCTTTGGGCAGAGAGATGTCGATGTCGGGCATTTTTATATGAGGCATTTTGAATTTTCCTCCAGTACCTCCCTCTATTTCAACATCTGGACCTTCAATCTTTCCTTTGGGCAGAGAGAAGTCAATGTTGGGCATTTTCATGTGAGGCATTTTGAATTTTCCTCCTGTTCCTCCCTCCATTTCAACATCTGGACCTTCGATCTTTCCTTTGGGCAGAGAGATGTCGATGTTTGGCATTTTCATGTGAGGCATTTTGAATTTTCCTCCAGTACCTCCCTCTATTTCAACATCTGGACCTTCAATCTTTCCTTTGGGCAGAGAGATGTCAAAATCGGGCATTTTCATATGAGGCATTTTGAATTTTCCTCCTGTTCCTCCCTCTACTTCAACATCTGGACCTTCAATCTTTCCTTTGGGCAGAGAGAAGTCGATGTCAGGCATTTTCATATGAGGCATTTTGAATTTTCCTCCTGTACCTCCCTCCATTTCAACGTCTGGACCTTCGATCTTTCCTTTGGGCAGAGAAATGCCAATGTTGGCCATTTTCACGTGAGGCATTTTGAATTTTCCTCCTGTTCCTCCCTCCATTTCAACATCTGGACCTTCGATCTTTCCTTTGGGCAGAGAGATGTCGATGTTTGGCATTTTCATGTGAGGCATTTTGAATTTTCCTCCTGTTCCTCCCTCTACTTCAACATCTGGACCTTCAATCTTTCCTTTGGGCAGAGAGATGTCAAAATCTGGCATTTTCATGTGAGGCATTTTGAATTTTCCTCCTGTTCCTCCCTCCATTTCAACGTCTGGACCTTCGATCTTTCCTTTGGGCAGAGAGATGTCGATGTTGGGCATTTTCATGTGAGGCATTTTGAATTTTCCTCCAGTACCTCCCTCTACTTCAACATCTGGACCTTCGATCTTTCCTTTGGGCAGAGAGATGTCGATGTTGGGCATTTTCATGTGAGGCATTTTGAATTTTCCTCCGGTACCTCCCTCAATTTCAACATCTGGACCTTCGATCTTTCCTTTTGGAAGTGATGCATCAAGATCTCCAGATTTCCCTGTGGGAAGGGACACATCTATTGATGGCATTGCTATGTGAGGCATTTTGAATTTTCCTTCACCTCCTTTTAGTTCCAATTCTGGTCCTTCAATCTTAGGTGACTTTCCTTTAGGAAGGGACAAGTCAATGTCAGGCATCTTGATGTTAGGCATCTTGAATTTTCCCCCTTGTCCATCAACCTTTGCTTCATGCTTTACTTTTGGCAGGGATACATCTAGGTCTATTTTGGGAATGGAAACGTCAATCGTTGGCATTTTGGGAATTTTGAGGTTTCCCTCATAACCTCTAATATCAGCCTCTGAGACATCAACTTCTGCTTTGGGGAGAAGAACCTCAGTCTCTGGTGTATTAGCTGCTGGTAGTGACAGCTCGACAGAGGGCATCTTAACCTTGCCCTTAGACTCAAGGTGACCACTTGGCTTACCTAAATCTTTTTCTTTAGAGCCAAATCCTGGCAATGAGAACTTGGGGAATTTCATTTTGAATTTTGATTTATCATCTGGGCTCTCAACATTGATTTCCGGTTTAGAAATGCCAATTTTCCCCTTTTTCACTTTAACATCCACATCAGGACAAGACACGGATACATCTGCATGCTTTTTGGATATACCAAATGAGGGCATTTTAATTTTAGGTTTTTTGACCTTGACTTTTCCATGCCCATCAAACTCTACTGATGGTGCCCTAATCTCTCCTTCCACGTGTGGTGGGCTGAGGGAAACATCTCCCTTGGGGCCAGATATCGAAAAATCACCACTCTTGGTCTTTCCACCAAACCTGGGAAGAGAGAAACTGGGGACTTTGAGGGAGACATCAGGTAGATCGAAGCTGCCCCCTGAAGAAGGCCTGCCTCCCTCTGCTTTCAGAAGCTCCACTTCCACATCGTCAGCTTTCGGTTTAGCGAGGCCAAAGTCTAGAGCCACTTTTGGAGCTGAGATGTCAACTGTTGGTAGTTTGACAGCAGGAAGTTTTAGGGATGCACCTGCACCTTCTACACCTGTCTCGATATCCGCACCTTTAACTTTCAACTTAGGTGGATTAATATCTCCTTTGAGACCAGACATCTTGAAATCTCCTGATGCTTCAGGACCACTGGTGTCCACTTTGAGGCTTTTGTCTTTTAGACCAGAGGGAAGGCTGAGGTCAAGATCAAATTTGGGGAGATTTATGTCAAGACTTGGCATGTGGAGTCCACCACCTTTTTTACCAGATAGGTCAACATTTGGCACTTCAAACTTTCCCTTTCCAGATGGTCCTTCAATATTGATATCTCCCTCTACTTTTCCCACCGGAACTGAAATGTCAACAACTGGCATTGCTACCTCTCCTCCCTTCAACTCTGGTCCTTCCAGTTTGACATTGCCTTCTGGCAGGTTCATCTTTGGAAGTGAAACGTCAAATTTGGGCAATTTGAATTTGCCTCCTTTTACCTCAGGACCCTCAATACTGAGGTCAGCCTTTCCTTTGGGGAGTGACAGATCAATGTCTGGCATGTTGATTTTTCCTCCCTTAAGTTCAGGACCTTCAACATTGACATCAACTCCCTTTGCTTTCATTTTAGGAAGAGATATATCAACAGTGGGCATGTGGAACTTGCCTCCTTTTCCAGCATGTCCCTCAATGTCAATTTCTCCTCCTGCTTTTCCTTTGGGGAGAGACAGGTCAATGTCTGGCATCTCAATCTTCCCTCCCTTTATGTCTGGGCCTTTTATTTCCACATCACCCTCAGGAAGACTCATTTTTGGTAAAGACATATCAAATTTTGGCATTTTAAATTTACCGCCCTTCATCTCAGGACCCTCAACATCAAGGTCAACTTTTCCTTTGGGAAGTGAAATGTCAACTGTTGGGATGTTGACCTTTCCTCCTTTAACATCAGGACCCTCAAGGCTGATATCTACATTGGGAGATTTTATTTTGGGCAGAGAAACATCAAGTGATGGCATGTTTAGCTTTCCACCTTTAACTTCAGGGCCTTCAATATTTATCTCTGGTCCCTTAGCTTTCATTTTAGGAAGAGAGATATCAACATTGGGCATGTGGAACTTGCCTCCTTTGCCAGCATGTCCTTCAATTTCAATTCCTCCTCCTGCTTTTCCTTTGGGAAGTGAAATATCGATGTCTGGCATTTCAATCTTCCCTCCCTTGATGTCTGGACCTTTTATTTTGAAATCACCTTCTGGAAGATGCACTTTTGGCAATGAGACATCAAATTTGGGCATTTTAAATTTACCCCCCTTCACCTCAGGACCCTCAATATCCAGGTCACCCTCAACTCTTCCTTTCGGGAGTGAAAAGTCACCTTTAAGTTCAGGTCCTTCAATATCAACATCAACTCCTTTTGCTTTGATTTTAGGAAGAGAGATATCAACCGAGGGCATGTGAAACTTGCCTCCTTTACCCACATGTCCCTCAATGTCAACATCTCCCTTCATCTTTCCTTTTGGGAGTGAAATATCAACCGTTGGCATTTCCACATTGCCCTCTGGCAGGTTCATCTTTGGAAGTGAAACGTCAAATTTGGGCATTTTGAATGTTCCTCCTTTTACGTCAGGACCCTCAAAACTGAGGTCAGCGCCAGCCTTTCCTTTGGGGAGAGACAGGTCGATGTCTGGCATGTTGATTTTTCCTCCCTTGATGTCCGGGCCTTTTATCTTGACATCACCCTCTGGGAGACTCACTTTTGGTAAAGAAACATTGAATTTTGGCATTTTAAATTTACCCCCCTTCATCTCAGGACCCTCAACGTCAAGGTCAAGTTTTCCTTTTGGGAGTGAAAGGTCAACAGTTGGCAAGTTAAACTTTCCTCCTTTTACATCAGGACCCTCAAGGCTGATATCTACCTCTGGAGACTTCATTTTAGGGAGTGAAATGTCACCTTTGACTTCAGGTCCTTGAATATCAACATCAACTCCCTTTGCTTTGATTTTAGGAAGCGAGATATCAAGTGTGGGCATGTGAAACTTGCCTCCTTTACCACCGTGCCCATCAATGTCAATATCCACGTCTGCTTTTCCTTTTGGAAGTGAAATATTAACAGTGGGCATTTCAATTTTTCCTTTCATATCTGGTCCTTCCACATTGGCATCAACCTTTGGGAGAGTCACCTTTGGTAGAGAAACATCAAATTTCGGCATTTTGAATTTCCCTCCTTTCACCTCAGGGCCTTCAACATTTATGTCACCCTCAACTTTTCCTTTGGGAAGTGAAATGTCAACCGTTGGGATCTTGACCTTTCCTCCTTTAACATCAGGACCCTCAAGGCTGATATCCACATTGGGAGATTTTATTTTGGGCAGAGAAACATCAAGTGAAGGCATGTTTAACTTTCCACCTTTAACTTCAGGGCCTTCAATATTTATCTCTGGTCCCTTAGCTTTCATTTTAGGAAGAGAGATGTCAACATTGGGCATGTGGAACTTGCCTCCTTTGCCAGCATGTCCTTCAATTTCAATTCCTCCTCCTGCTTTTCCTTTGGGGAGTGAAATATCGATGTCTGGCATTTCAATCTTCCCTCCCTTGATGTCTGGACCTTTTATTTTGACATCACCCTCTGGGAGATTCACTTTTGGCAATGAGACATCAAATTTGGGCATTTTAAATTTACTCCCCTTCACTTCAGGACCCTCAACATCGAGGTCACCCTGAATTTTTCCTTTGGGGAGTGAAATGTCAACGGTTGGCAAGTTAAACTTTCCTCCTTTTACATCGGGACCCTCAAGGCTGATATCTACCTCTGGAGACTTAATTTTAGGGAGTGACATGTCACCTTTGACTTCAGGTCCTTGAATATCAACATCAAGTCCTTTTGCTTTGACTTTAGGAAGAGAGATATCAAGTGAGGGCATGTGAAACTTGCCTCCTTTACCACCGTGCCCATCAATGTCAACATCTCCCGCTATTTTTCCTTTTGGAAGTGAAACATCAACAGTCGGCATTTCCATTTTTCCTTTTATGTCTGGTCCTTCCAGTTTGACATTGCCTTCTGGCAAGTTCATCTTTGGAAGTGAAACGTCAAATTTGGGCATTTTGAATTTGCCTCCTTTGACCTCCGGACCCCCAATACTGAGGTCAGCCTTTCCTTTGGGGAGTGACAGATCAATGTCTGGCATGGTGATTTTTCCTCCCTTAAACTCAGGACCTTTGACTTTTCCTTTAGGAAGTCCAATATCACAGGATGATATTTCAATATTCCCATCTTTTCCAGAGTGAATGTCAATATTGATGTCTCCCTGTGCTTTTCTTCTAGGAAGAGAGAGGTCGATTTTCGGCATTTCAAATTTCCGGCCTTTAACTTTCGGCCCTTGAAAATTCACATCTCCTCCAGGGAATTTTACAGCAGGGAGGGCGACGTCTACAGACGGCAGGCTGAATTTTCCTCCTTTTCCTTCACCTTCGAGAGTGATATCACCTTCCAATGTTCCTTGAGGGGTTGAGATGTCAATAGTTGGCATTTTAATTTCCCCAAGGCCAATATTTCCCTCAGGCATCTTCATCTTTGGCATCGATACATCAAATGTAGGCATCTTAAACTTGCCTCCTTTTCCTTTGGGTCCCTCAATATCTATTTTACCCTCTGCTTTTCCTTTTGGAAGAGAGATATCAACTGTCGGCATGTTTATTTTCCCTCCTTTAACCTCACTTCCCTTCAGGCCTAAATCTGCCTTAAACTCAGGACCTTCAATATCGATGTCACCGCCCTGTGATTTGATCTTCGGTAGGGACACATCTAAAGAAGGCATCTGGAACTTTCCTCCTTTGGCTCCGGGACCTTCGATCTTTACCTCCCCCTCTGGTGATTTCATAGCAGGAAGAGAGATGTCGAGCGACGGCATGTTGAACTTTGCTCCTCCTTTGACTTCAGGTCCTTCGATATCAATCTCACCCTCCCTGGTTTTCATCTTTGGGAGTGACACGTCAAAAGTTGGCATCTTGAACTTGGCTCCGCTAACACCACTGCCGTCAAGCTCCATGTTGCCCTCCACGTTTGCCTTGGGGAGTGAAAAGTCAACATTTGGAAGTTCAGGGTATTCTAGCTTCACGTCTCCTTCAGGTAGCTTCATTTTTGGGAGAGAAATGTCTAGAGAGGGCATGTTGAATTTGCCTCCTTTTACTTTACCGCCATCGATGTTAAAATCTCCCTCTACGTTTCCTTGGGGAACAGAGACATCAACAGTAGGCATCTTGATCTTTCCACCTTTGATTTCAGGTCCCTCCAAAACAAGCTCTCCCTCAGGAGACTTCATTTTTGGAAGAGTTATATCATATGAAGGCATTTTAAACTTGCCTCCTTTTCCCTCGATGTCAATCTCACCCTTGGATTTACCTTTCGGTAGAGAAATGTCTACTGATGGCATCTCAAGTTTCCCTCCTTTAATCTCTGGTAAGTCAACCTCAACCCCAGATGTCTCCATCTTAGGGAGTCTGACGTCGAGTGAGGGCATTTTGAACTTCCCTCCTTTTGCAGATGGACCCTCTATTTCAAAGTCACCCTCCATCTTTCCTTTTGGCATCGATATATCTAGAGAGGGCATCTGGATCTTACCTCCACCCTCAAGCTTGGGTGTCTCTATGTTCATGTGGCCTTCAGGTTGTTTCAGCTTTGGTAGAGAAACATCAAATGTAGGCATTTTGAATTTTCCTCCCTTCCCAGTAAGCCCTTCTACTTCAATGTCTCCTTCCATTTTGCCTTTGGGCAGAGAAATGTCAAGTGTTGGCATTTCAAATTTACCACCTTTCACTTCAGGGCCTTCGATGTCGACCTCCATCTCACCCGTCTTCATTTTAGGGAGGGAGATGTCAACCGATGGTAACTGAAATTTTCCTCCACCTTCAATATCGGTCATTCCTGCTTTGCCTTTGGGAAGCGTCAGGTCTACTTTGGGTAACTTGAAGCCTTCTCCTTTTATATTTACTTCTCCTTCTGGTGACTTCATTTTTGGGAGAGATATGTCAAACTCAGGCATTTTGAACTTCCCATCTCCACCAACAAAATAATCCATATCAACATCTCCACCCTCTGTTTTCAGCTTTGGGAGAGAGATGTCAACAGAAGGTAGACTGAATTTCCCGCCACCTTCTAGACCTTCAATATCCACACTGGATGATCCCATCTTTGGCAACGAGATGTCAACATTTGGCATGGAGATTTTGGGGCCTCTAAAAGTGCCCTCCACTTCATCAGGAATTCTGCGTCCAGTGTCAAATTCCAAATCAACATCAGGCACGGAGATGTCAATGGCAGGCATTTTGATTGCTCCTTCGTACTCTGGGAGTGAGACGCCCATGTCAGACTTTCCCTTCACTTTTGGTAAAGAAATATCAACAGAAGGCATTTGAATAGCTTTTCCGGAGAGATCTACTTCCATCTTTGGTTTGGCGATATTTGCCTCGGGGAAACCAATCTCACCACCTCCTTTGATTTCTACTTTTGGAGGTGTTATATCAGTCAGTGGCCCTTTCATCTCTTTGGCTTTCACCTTGATGTTGGCATCAATCTCATCTGAATAACGTGAGAGTCTAACTTTGGGTAGTTTCAACTTTGGCATTCTTAGCTTTGCATCTCCTTTGCCGACGTCTATATCAACTTTTCCCACAGCTGCATCAGCTCCTCCTCTGATGTCGATTTTGGGAGCTTTGATTTCTGCCTTTCCCTTCACAGCAGGCAAAGATGCTTCTGCTTTTCCCGAAGGAAGTGCAAACTCCACATCAGGCGCGTTAAGCTTAACCCCTCCCTTCTCCAAGTTTTTATCACCAGACAAACTGAACTCCACAGATGGTGGCTGGATGTTCACACCCGGAGGCTTCAGCTCCACAGATCCAGCTTCCAACGCTGAGCCGGACTTTGTGTATTTGGTCTTCGGAAAGGAGATTCCAAACTTGTGTCCTTTGGCTTTCACTTTAGCTCCAGGTATCTCAGGTGGAGAGATGTTCTCCTGTCCCTCGAGTCGTCCTGTTTCCACTTTTCCTCCTGTGCCTTCTCCAGTGTAACCCTTTGTTTTCATGTGGGGAAACCTGGGAGAACCAGTTAAAGAAAGGGAGTTGAGAAGAAGAAAAAAACATTGTAATATAGCCAAACAGATCAGCCTGTTCTCATTCCCAGGGCGTCAAATACGCTTTGTCACGTACGTCTGCGTTCGATACCGACCCGCAAGGCACCCTTTAGTGCTGGCATGCAACGCACTGGGCTTTCCATTAACTACAATGGAAACCCAACTGCGGCAACGGTAAGTGTACTAGGAAAGTGCGCCGGTAGTGACTGTAGTGGCGTAATTTAAAGGGCGAAAAGACACACACCTTGAGGTGGATGGGTCCAACAACACAGGGCCTTCATCCAGGTGACCGCTGTTCATGTCCCATGCGTTACATTTCATTTTCACTTTACAAACAGCTGATTGTGCGTGTCCCTTAATGTCCAGTCCCATTTTCACTGTACAAATGTAGTAGTTTTAAGTCCAACCAGTGGTTTTGTTGCCTAATCATAAGCAAGTGTTTTTGTTTAATTCACAACAATATGTGTTTACAGCGACTGAAAAGTGACACCGAAGGGTCTGACAAAGCGTTAGTATGTGACGAGTTGGGATGAGAACGTGTTGAACAGATACAGTTATTATTCAAAAATGCTTTGTAACACATGTTGCATCTAAAAACGTGTGCAAAAAAAACAGCCGTGCCGCTTTCATCCTTTTATCCAAGGTGCTTGGGAGGTAGCGCTCATGTTGCACCTGCCGTTACTAAGCAACCAAAACCTGCATGCTGCAATGACGATGAAGTTGCGGTAATTTCGCCGTAGGCTTCACTGACTAAACTAAAGAAAGTCAAAACAAAGATAAATGGATTTCTAGCCCCGCAAATCCCTCAAATCAATCGCTTTACTGCTTGATTCCTCTGTGTCAACATGGCTGACCTTTCAACCGGATGTTGTGACGTTCTTGGACGAAAAGTGTGAAGCCAGATCATAAAGCTCTGCGTAGCCCTACACTAAAATGATTAACTTCTCCTCCGATATTTACTTTACCATTATAATATTCCTCCTTCACATGCTATTCAGTCAGCACAGCAGATAATTCTGACCATTTAAACATGAAAAGCAAACAGAGACAAGGCCAACCTGATCCTCCTCTTGACCTTCCCCACGGCTGCTGCTCCTCCGGCTCCTTCTGCTTCGACCTTTGCGCTCCTCCTCTGTTTGAATTTGGGAAGCGAAAACTCCACGTCTACGTCGCTCATCTCCAGCCTGGGGGGCGTTCCCTCGATCACCAGCTCCTCTCTGCGCTTCTCCTTCAGCCTTTTCAGACCAAAACGACCACCTCTCTTCTTCTTGGCCTTGAACGGCTTGATGCCCTTCACACTCTGAAAACACAAGTGACACAATGACAAAGGGTCAATCAAAGGGCTGTTGAGGTGATTGATTTAACGACTGAAAGTGTTTGAAAACTACAATGTTTTAAATCTAATTTGAGGCTCTAAAAGATCCGTGATCTAGCATTACTGCTCTGGCAAATCGTAGTGACTCTACTGTTTGTTAACCGTGTTAACTGGTGACTGTCTGTGGTTGTTCATAGTAACTTCGTAAATGGTCGACGTAGATAATAAACTCAGATGAGTACGTATATAAAATGGATTAAAGTCACTAAAGACACTTTGTATGTGTTCTGTTTGTGATGCCAACTGATTAATGATGTTTACTTTGTGGTCATTAGGTTTCCCTGGTTAGAGCAACTAAGGTTATATTTCACAATAACGCCACAGATAGTTGATTGAGATAATTTATTCTGTGGGACCACTGCAGCCCCTCGACAGTGTCTTTAGCCCACTAACGCTAGCTAAGCAGTGTTAACTTAGCCGACGTTACTTGTTTCACCATGTTAGACTAACGTTAGGCAGCTGAGAACTGCACAGGTTCTTCCCGAACTCCTATAGACATCGTTGTCAAAAGTAACGTTACATAGAGAGTAAAGGTAAAAGTAGAAAATTGTCCACTTCTAAGGACAGCTTTCATTCAAACGTGTGCGTATTGTAGGGAGACGCCACTGTAGTAATGGCGACTTGGTTGCTTCCGGTATTTCCCCAGATTTGTCTATAAGCAATGGAGGAATTTAAGTTACAGTTTAATTAGAAATTTCCAATAAAACCCTGTTAAAGTATTTGGGATTTTAGGTATTTACTAAAGTCTGATTATACCAAACTGAAAATGCTACTTTATATAAAATGGCACAGTTTATTATTTATAATTTAGACTGCATACCACATATAAATGGGGAATATAATTGATTACCATTTTGGCCATCTTGGCTTTGGGACCTTTGACCTCCACGCTGGGAACTCGAGGTCGTATGAAGATCTCTGCTCCAGGGATGGTCCTCTTCAGCTGGAAGCTGACCTTATATGGCTCCGCACACTGAAGGATCTTCAGAGCGTCTTCATACCTCACGTTGTCGAAGTAGACCTTGGCACTCAGCAGCTGGTCACCTTCACACAGAGAGCCATTTATAATAACAAGTAACACATATACATTTATTTAAGTAGTGTAGTGAAGTACAATTTTGAGGTACTTTCATTTCTCATTTCTATCTTGTCAAGCATTTTGTGACTTTGTTTGAAAAGTGCTATATAAATAAAGTTTAAGTTAAAGTTCAGGCTTTGCAGTGTACATGTTTTCATTTTAAAGCACCGAGTATATTTACTATAAATGAATCAGATGTGAGTGCAGGTACCTTCCTGTAGACTGAGATGTTTAGCGGCTGGTGAGTCTCTGAGGACGTCTTTAACAAAGATCCCTCGCTGTCCTCCACCAGTCACACTGTAGCCGCTGGCGCCGGCCTCCGCCTCCGTCTCCACCACGATTTCCATGGACTGAGAGGCTTCGTCCACACACTAACACACAAAAACACAACTTTTATTATCTCAACTTTTAACAAATTTAGGCCCAAGATAGACATTTTATGTCGTAGTTATTGCAGTAATACTTAAGATTCATACTTGAAGATGAATCCCTGATTCCCCACGTTGCAAAGTGACGTCTTCAACTAACCAGGATAACTTGGACAAAATGTGTTATGTATTTAATTTAATGGGACGAGACACCTCGGTCAGCATTTCTCACTAACAGAATATGTTTATAAAGTCACTGGTCTTATTACTCTGCATCAAAAAGTGAGAGCACCGGATACAAATCAACAGGAACATCGTAGATTTTGCACTATTTCTCTGAATTATTAGTGATGAATTTTAAACTTTAAGAGATTCTGTGGATGCTGAAGTCCATAAAACATAAATCGTTACCCATCAACACATCATAAGAAACTGAATCTTCTATTTCCTTTTTTTCTTTGCTGGGTATATTAAAAATCGTGGGGCTTCAACTTTGTTTTATATCTTGTTTCACCTGCTTGAGTGAGAGCAGAATTTACTATACAGTAGGGCTATTTGTCACTTCACACTTTACTTCTGAGTCCATTAAGCCGTCACGGAGGAAAGGTCACTCTATTCTTGGATTACATCCACTTTTCCAGTGTCTGACCGAAGGAAATAATTTGACTCATAAAGGAAAAAGTGAGAGAGTGACTTTGTGTGCATCGTCTCCTTTAACATCAGTAATAAAACAGATGGTAAACTATCTATCTCCAGTCGCTGATCAACCACTGATACAAACTAAAGTAATTCATTTTTACTTCCTTTATATTAACAGTGTTTATCAGACTTACTGTCTGTTGGTCTGTTGGCTCTGAGTCCATCTCTGGTTGGGCCAGCTGGCAGGTCGACTCTCTCAGATGACTTCTCTTCTGACTCAACACCCGCTTCAGCTCTGCATGGAGCTTCTCCTTCTGCACCTGCAGACAACACAGATAACGCAGGTGAGATGATGCAATGTGGGCGGATGTCATGAGGTCAAAAGAGCAACACAAAATCAACCAAACTACGGGTGAAAAGGTGTTTAACTGTCAAATCACCAATTACTATTTTGGGTTTATTGCTTTAGAATCTGTTGTTATAATTCACCTCTCATTTCTTTATCATATTAAATACTGCTCTATCTTAAAGGATTACAATTATTAAAATGAGAATGGTGAAAGTGGTTATGATTATTTGTTTTAAAACCTTTAAATTTAAAAGTAGTAGTAGTTTATTATTTTACTTTCCTGCTTTTTAATGATATTAAAATGCATTTTAATATTTTAACTGTTGTTTAAATGGTTGGCTCTTTTCTTTTTCTTTTATAATGCACTTCGAGCTGTATTATGCATTTTGCAAGTTTCTTATTATTCTTAATTTAATTCAAAAGTCAATTTACAGCGTGGTGCAATAAAGCAATAATAAAATTCACACAGGCATTATTTAGTAAACCAAGTAAATAAATATCCTAAATAAAATATTGAATAATAATAATAACAATAATTAAAGAGAGAAAAAAAAATAAAAAAATGGAAAAAGGGATATAAATAAATCAAAAATAAATTAAATGGATATAGGAGGCATAATATTACATGTAAAATGGGTAGTTTTAACAACTTACTTTCTCTAAGGCAAGACATTGAGTGAGGTTTATATTTATTCATATTTATATATTCAGAGATCTTTGTAAAGCCATTTACTATAAATTAAATGTATTTAATGTTATAAAATGTCCACAAAATTTAATTATGGCACTTATAAAAAAGACATTCAGGCAACCATGTAATCAGTAGTATCACACTATGGTGATGGTGTATTATGTAAACAGGAAATGTGTATATGAATGTATAGTTATTACAGATGTTGTGGTCGTTTCCTTTCAGCCCTCAGCTTCTGCTGTTTTAACATGTCTGTTAGCTACACTGACATTTCTGTTGGAAACCAGCTTTGTTTCACTAAAACTCTTAAAGTGCTAACGTGCTACTTTTGAGTCCATGAATGTGGGTCGGGAGTGTTTACACCGACACCTGCAGCTGGTTTCAGATCTGCCACGTTCAGATGGTTTTTGTTGTCGACTTTGCAACCAGCAGCTGGCGGTCACCTGCTGCTGCGGCGTGAAAAGGCCGCCACTGTCATCCGTGCTGAGCTGGCAGAAATGAAAGGTTGTTTATGTGCTGGACAATGACCTCAGCAGATCGGGGCTGGACTATTGTGATCCCGTCTGTATGGGCCTGCCTGCTGGGGTCACGATGTCAGTCACAATGCTGCGTTCCCCTTTCCAAATATATCCGGATATAACAAAGAAGCTACATTTTTTTTTTGCATTTTCCGTATGTGACTGGAGTTTTGAAGGTCTTGACGTTAATGTCTCAAATCACTGTGGCAGCGGAAACCAGGAGCATCCAGGTACATGTAAGGTAAACTGAACTGAGCTCTTCACCCTTCAATCATTTTTACTATTTTACAGTGATGATGACATCAGTAAGAACAAAGCTTTTCTTGTCAGAATTAAAGGAATAGTTCGGCATGTTGGGAAATAGGCTTATTCCCTTTCTTTCCAAAAGTCAGTGTATTATTACAGTGTTAGAGATAATGGTATCAATCAATTGGAAGCATTTCTATTGCCAGCCGGCGGCTTGCAGCTGATGGTGCTAACAGCGCTAACAGTGAAAACACCGTAAACAGTGCTGACAGAGATAACAGTGTTAACGTGTAGGGGGGCAGGGGGGACCAGAGGATGGGCGCTATACTTCCACGACGACACTCCGTCGGTCCGACGGCGTTATCAGCTGAAACCGCCATATAATAGCAGTGCAGAGCGGCGGCCGTGAGCGAGCCAGTAGGGCACGCTCACATGCACTAAAAGGCGTGCACAGCCGGCCCGGCACAGAGAAGCTCTGAAGCGACTTCATTCTCTGCTCAAATAGACATTATTCCTCAGCCGAGTCTGACGGTAGTGACAGTCGTCACATGATGGTTGTCACGGGTTTTCCGTACTGAAGTAACGTTTTCGTACATGTTTTACTTAGTTTCCGTACTTATTTCAAGCCCAACCATGACGTTTTCCCTTAACCTAACTAAGTGGTTTTGTTGCCCCCTGCTGGTACTGCACATTAATACAGATGTGTAATATTCACGTCTCTGGGGGACACTGATGCGTAATCCTCTGGTGGATAGGCTGGTCTATTACGCGCCTTGGCGTGATATCAGGTTATATTCCACTATATCTTTACATAGCAAGTTGTTTGCTGCTATATTAATGCTCTGGATATCGAATAGAGACCCTTTAAGTTCAAAACTGGAAAATCATTTGACCTGGAATTTTATTTTGTTGGTTTTTCTTCCTGAGACTCCGGAGCATCACCAGCGTATTTCTATAGCCTAATCCTTTATGGACACACTCTGCAGATTCATGTATGTGGAAATGGGATCCCTTGTGTGTGTGTGTGTGTGTCACTGTTTGTGCATCTTAGTAGTGTTTTAATGCAGGTAGGTGTGTGTGTGTGTGTGTGTCTCACCACTCTCTCGGGGCTCTCCTGTTCGTCTGTGGAGCCGCTGTGGGGAGGGTTGCGTTGTTGGGCGGAGGGGGATCTGTTGGAGGGGGGCGACCGCCTCTTGTCTTTTACCTGCCCACACAGAAGAAGATGGTGTTAAGTCACTCTGAGATATTCATGCAGCAGCAGTTTTCCAGTCTGCTTTTACCTTTAACTCGACTAACAAGATTATCTGAGCCTCCATGGCGGCTTCGCCTGGGACAATCTAAAGCACATGGGGGGACGGCGGATGTGAATTTATTTCAACAACCACCGACATTCTCGGCTCCAGTGAAGCAACCAAAGAAAAGTGGTTGTGCTGAGAAGCTGCAGGCTGCCAGGCTTGAATATATGCTACAGTGTGCATGTGAGGCTCAGGCAGCTTAGAAAGGGAATACAAGCTGTGGGTTTGTTGTACTCTGAGGTACTCTGAGGTACTCTGGATGCTGATCATGCGTTGAGGATGTAGTCAAACTTCAGTCAGAGCAGAGAGGCAGTAACAACATGATGAAGTGCAACTCTTCATCATCCACTTGTTTCTTCTAATTTAACTTTCTCTGCTACTTCATGATTTCAGTTCTCTCACTGAAGCAGGCTTCTCAGGAAGGGAAATTTAGTATTTTCTCTCCTGATGATTATTTAATTTCATCTACGTAGGGCTGCAAATAATGATTATTTTCATTATCGATTAATCTGTTGATTATTTTCTCAATTAATTGATTAGTTGTTTGGTCTATTAAATATCAGAAAATGGTGAAAATGTTGATCAGTGTTTCCTAAAGAAGCCTAAAATGACGTCTTCAAATGTCTTGTTTTGATCACAACTCAAAGATATTCAGTTTACTGTCACAGAGGAGTAAAGAAACCAGAACATATTCACATTTAAGAAGCTTAGTTGACAACTAATCGATTAATCTTTGCAGCTCTAAATCTATATAATAATATAGATCATCCAGAAGCTTTACTATCGTTAATATCATGTGTTTGTATTTGTAATATGTGTGTTTTTGTTCCCTGACGGCAACAGAGTTTCTCCGCTGGATTCGTTTCATAAACTGACTTTTGGTTCTTTTCCCTCTTACCTCGTTTCTGGAGGAAACATGTCGTGTCCCAGCCTCCCGTATCTCCTTCCTCTATACTTGCTTCATAAACTCTCACATGGTTAATGTTGTAAAAACATCCTGTGTTAGCTCTTCACCTGTTGTCAGGCTGCTGTGACCTCTGACACTTCACCAACTACAGCACACATATCCGGTGCAGATTGTGAGCTGAATTCCTAAAAGAGAGAGCTACTTATTCCTTTTATGGTTTTTGACAACCAAATATCTCTTCTCATTTTGAATCCTTTCTGGCACACAGACCAGTTACTGTGTGGAAATCGATAAAAGCACACTGACTGTAATAATCTACCAACACATACTCAGCAGCCAGCGAACACTGAACATGAAGCAAGAAAGATTTAGTATCCCGTACATGAGGTTAAGTACACAATAAAACAAAATATACAACTCTCTTCATAAAGTATAATAAGTGTAATAATGCATGCAATTTAAACACATTAGTTTAGAGCACAGTGAAGTCAGTTCTTGTGCAGGAAAACAAACGGTAACATCTGTCGACACTGACTTCAGTCATCAAACCACAATCCCGTGAAAGAGTCGCTCCACTGAGTTCAAGTGTCGTCTACATATTGAGAGCAGAAGTGCAGCGTGTTATTATTGAGTGGAGGACAGATGGTGCTTTTAAAAGGGCTGGACAACACAGAAATAAAACACGTACCATCTCTTTCTCACTGAATACTGATGTAGACTGCTTGACTGTTGTAGTTCGTCATGTTGATCATGTCGTCATTATTCCATTTTTTAAAGGCCTCACTTAAATGTTATGGCTCTCGATAAAGAACAACAACAGTAGCATGGTGGGTTTCATGTATTTGCATGAGCAGAAGGAGGTCTGTGTTTACTTACGGCTGAGTCTCTGGTCTGGCTGTAAACATGGCTGTCCTCTTGGTCTCTGTCAGAGTCTGAAACAGAACGAAAACAACAGCTCGGTGCTTATCTAGTTCAATTATGAGGACAATGAAGTGCATTCATTAATTCTTATAGGTTTTACATCATATTGCACGAGAGTGGCTGAATGAATTTAACGGACTGTCCTGTAGATAAAAGCACATAAACAGAGATTCAATTTAAACTGTCCAATAACCTCAAACTGCTTTAAACAAAACAGAAATGAGGCACATAGAAAAAGGAAAAGTTGATACTATAATGCGTTAAAGAGACTTTAGAGATGCACACGGATCATTTTGCTTATTTGTTTTATCTCTTTTTCTTATACAAAGTGTGTTAATTTTACCATTTTCTACATTATTTGTTTACTCTGCCTTTGTGTTGCCTATGATTCTGTATCCCAATAACTCATTTCTCAAACTTTGGGAAATAATGAACATTATCTGAGGAGTATCAGTATCCTTTTTTTTTAAATAGAGTGATTGATATACTTCTAAAACTGTTCCACTTTTGCTTCAGACATTTTAACCTGGGATAAGTTTATATGGCATCTTTAGCTCTCACTGCGTGCGTGCACACATACTGTAGAGTATGAAAAGATATGAGCATCCGTTTCACACACGTCTCTGAAGTTATGTCCTACAAAAGGAACAATTTCAATACATGAAGTTTCAGTGGACATTTAATATACACAGTCTATATGCAGGACTGTATCATGTTACAGTAAATTAGCTCCGGTAGCATTCTTAAGAAGGTGTAGCATCAGGTGTTCATGGCGGGCTCGTGCATGTGGACGGTGTGTGTCACGGAGGTCAGTCTGAAGCTTCAGGGACGGCAGTCTTTAGATTCTTTCCATAGTCTCGGTCGGGCCTCTGCACCGGCTACCCGAGCCCAAACCATCCAAACGCTCCACTCAAACAGTTTTAGGAAACAAATGGTACTACTCTGTACACACGACATCTATTGCACGCCAGTCCATCGTTGGAGAGGGATCCCTCCTCTGTTGCTCCCCTGCTTAGGGGGGTTTGTTGGGGAATTTTTGTCCTTATCCGGAGCGAGGGTCGAAAAGGACAGAGGGTGTCGTAGCCAATTTGTGATTTGTGATATTGAGTTATATAAATCAAATTGACTTGACTACTCGAACTGCCCCAAAACATTCATGACCGTAGTTGCATTGCAATAATAACCAAAAATGTAACTAGACTACATGAGTAACACACACATTTTATAGGCATTATTATAGCAATATATCAACTAGGGGTGTAAGAAAATATCAAAAATTAAGTATCACAATACTATGATTTGTGATACTGTATAGATTCTCAAAAACAATAAATCGATTTCTAATTAATAGTTTGCATGCAAAGATTAACTTAGTCAATACTTTATATCATTTGCAAAGACATTCAAAGATGCTCTCAAAGTAGTGCTATGATGTTGGCTGTTACAGAGACTGATGAATGCAAATGCAGATCCCACTGCATAAAAAAGTAACCTTTGTTTTTACTCAGATTTTATGCATATATGCATATGGTGGTGTATCCTTTTATACTATGACAATTTTCCTAAAAAATGACATTTTAACAATTGCAATATTTTGCCTTGCTTACAGTATCGTAATATATTGCATCTTAACCCTTGTATCATGATACGTATCGCCAGATTCTTGCTAATGCACAGCCCTAATATCTACTAAATGTGTGTGTTAAGGTTAAAGTACAGCTGAATGACAGAAACAGAAACAGAAAGAGCTCTGAAATGGTGAAGAGATGAGGACGAAGGAGCAGAAAGAGTAGTTTATATGCAGCAGCTATTTGTGTCTTGAGAGCAGAAACCAGTAGAAAATCCAGTGAAACAGGTGAAACCAGTTGATTAAAATGAGGCCAGGAGACAAATAGTAAACTGTTTCCCCTAAAGAGCGCCAACAAAGACGGATACCCAGAGAGCTGCTGCAAAGATGTGCAAGTTAAGTTTCTTTCTGTCTTTAAACACTGATTAGGCTAAAGCTGGGATCCAATTGGTGCCGCCAAATCCAGTTAAGTGGACTAGACCAGGACGAGACTGCTGCCCAGATTCCATGGCTACCTTCCTGACGTCTGATGTCCACTCAGACATTTAAGGTTGCCAGGCTGGCAACTGTTTTCAAAGACATTTGATATCCATCCACCAGTCAACACAGAGAGATGATGCGAGCTATACAAGCAGCAAGGAAGCCAGCAGGAACCAACGAAGCCAAGTGATTGTAGCACCAATAAAAAACCCACATTAACTGGTACAATGCCTGAATAGATGTGTCGTATTAAAAGATGGCTAAAGTCCTCTGTCGCTCTTCTGAACAACTATGATGTGGTGAGAATGAAAGACCAGCTTTGAGAGCTACATCCACAGTAACTTGGTTGGCTACTATGCAGACAGCAGCTCCTTGGCAGAGCCTGGTCTGTTTTTTAAAACTTCATTATCTAAAGAAGTCATTGATTTAAGTGAAGAGTTTACTGAATGTGTAGAAGCTCCTCTCCTGCTAAGTTACACCATCAGTCCATCATAACTCTGCTAGGAATCACTTTGCTTTCTGTCACAGTGGCCTCCAGTAATCCCATTCCTCACAGTCCTGCCTTCATGTGATCACTTTTTTAACTGCCTTAGCTGAGCTATGTGTGTGTGTGTGTGTGTGTGTGTGTGTGTGTGTGTGTGTGTGTGTGTGTGTGTGTGTGTGTGTGCAAAGGAAGAAAGCCCATCTGTGTGTTGGGACGTGTCGAGTGTCGGCGTGGATGTCGTGCCTGTTTGGGTGGGTTGGAGGTATCTAATGTCTAAGCAGGTCACAAGAACACATAACACACATTCACTGCTGCCCAGTCGTCAGTGTATCAGTCACAGATGAGGAGGGACGGACATTCAGGGAGTAGAACAAGTTTAGGAGAGATGGACCCTTTACACAAGTGATACGCTCTTAAGTGATGAGAACGGAGACATCAGAGCTATCCCT
This sequence comes from Sebastes fasciatus, assembly GCF_043250625.1. Taxonomy (NCBI): domain Eukaryota; kingdom Metazoa; phylum Chordata; class Actinopteri; order Perciformes; family Sebastidae; genus Sebastes; species Sebastes fasciatus. Next base: position 5,026,199 of record NC_133801.1, read on the forward strand.
GAGCTCCTGGTAGATCACTGACTGCTACAGTGATAATGAGATATAATATAACATATAGTGGCCCTCATGTTGAGACCATAATATTTTTAAAATTTATTTGATGTTATTGTAAGACAAGTAAAGGCACAATGAGTAGGAGTTGTCGGTTGCGGATTGTGAATTAAACATTCAACGTCGGCCCTCCTCCCCGGCTCAACGAGGGTGAAAGCCAAACCTAGATTCACTCTTGTTTCGCCTCGCTATAGTTGCGTTTCTTTTCTCAAATATGTCTGCAATCTTCGCAGCTTCCTCTAGGATGCTAGGATTAAAATAACAATATCCAGGCAGAGGGCTGAAGAGTCTCTGCAGTTACAGACACCAACACACACTTCTAGTGGCTCAGAAGGGGTGATTGACAGGGATTATTTTTGAGTCTATACATTGTTTTGTTTAGGACAATCCTACTCATTGTACCTGTAACTATATTATAACAATCTAATTTTTCGACACTGAGCACATCCACAACTAGATGTTTTTACTCTCCCGACATTTCATTTCAAAATTAATTATGTCTACAAGCGAAAAATGGTACAAATGAACGGTCTGTGTGATATATAATGATCAGATTCTGGTGCATTTTTAAAAAGTACAGATAATTCAGCTCATTTTAAACACTAAATCTTACATAGTTTAGATATTCTTTTGTTAGACTAGCACACAAACTGGTCACATACTCGTCAAACAGAGATGTTCAGCGCACCGTGTTGAGATCCAGGCTTTCTAACTATTATCTTTGTGCTGACTGACTGTCATCGTATCAGGTGCAGCAGCAACAACAGGTGCGACCACTAGACAGTGACAGTGATGTGCAGGATGACAACGTTGTCTTCTGCAAATTTTGCATCCACAAAAAGCAAAAATTTCAGTTCAAAAACATCTTTTATAAAATCAAAATGGAAAGTTTCCTGAGCTCTGAGTTTATCGTCCTCTAGAGAAAAACTGAATATTTCAGTTTGAGTAAAGCTATGATTACCAGCTACAGTTCGACTTGTGCACCTGACAGCAGCTTTAAACGGCAGCTCTGTGTGACAGACAGACGGCAGCAGGTGGAGGAGGTGGCACTCCCTGAACGGAGAACAGGAATGGAGGAATGGTAGAGGAGGCGGAGGAGGAGGTGGTGAAGATTTGAAATGCCTCCCAGCCCAGTCTTATTATAGATCACACTCACACATCTGCAGGCCTCCACACGCCTGATGACTGCCCCAATCAGCATGTGGTAGAAATATGTAATAGTGGGGATTCTGTATCTCGCTCCATCTTACTGGGAAGCGTGTGCAGGTCGCAACAGCCGTCCTGTCTTAATGTAATATACGTGGGACATACGGAGAGGGAATCAAACTACAGGTTTTATCAAACTTTAAAGGGAAACTGAAATGTCTTTACAGACGAGTTGAATTAATTCACATTTTCTTTGACAACTGGTCCTATAACTTTATTTGAAAGAGCATATGCATATATTCCAGTCCCCGTAAATCAATTCCTACTGTTGACCACGCCCGTTCTTATTCCAAGGGCGTCAAATACCGAGGCTTTGTCACGGCCGTTGGCGTGTGATACCGCCACACACGGCACCCTTTAGCTCCAGTATGAGACACACCGTGTTCCATTAACTACAATGTAAACCCAGTAAACCCTCAGAGAAAGTGTGCTAGGAGTGACTGTGGTGACGTAGCTTTAAAGGGCAAAAAGACACACGCAGGGCGGGCAGGCGGGTTGGTGGACGAGTCCAACAAACAAAGCTTTCATCCAGGAGACCGCTGTTTATGTCCCGTGCGTTAAGTTTCACTTTCACGCTATACTATAAGCTGTTTGTTCACAATGTGAAGTCACATTTTCACTGCACAAACATAGTCGTTTTAAGCCCAACCGGGTAGTATTTTCCTAAACCTAACTAAGTGGTTTTGTTGCCTAAACCTAAAGTGACGCCAAGGGGTGTGACAAAGCGATGAGTTGGTATGAGAACGTGTTGGTTGACCATGCCCTCACATGCCCGGCTCAACTAAATCAAAGAAGGCTCGTCTTTGACCAAATTATGTAAAACCATCAAAAAAGGCTTGTGGAAAGCAGTTTTCACCTCAAAGGAAAAATAAATGAAGAACTAAAAAGTAAACAAGTGACGAAAGCCACAAACAAATGCTGCACGCTCCTAGCCAAACTAATTAAATGTCACATTATTTCCCAGAGATTCTATTCATGAATTCAAATGAATAATCGTGTAGTAAAGACGCAGAGCACCCTGCTAATATGATCCAAGGCAGCTGCTACATGGAGTCTGAGTTCTTGCTGGCTGACTGCTCTCACGATGGGCTCTGAATGTGAAGATCAGAGACAGAAAGCTGAAGAGCTCGTTGGTGCTGTCAGCCACTCTGCAGTTTATCTAACTGGAGCTGGATTAAGTTGTCGTGAGTAGATTTAATAATGCAGGCGGGTTTGTTGGTGAGGTCATAGAGTGGAAAAGAGCTTAAAGGAATACTTTCACCCCCCAAAATGACCTTCAACAACTGCTCACCCCGAGTTACCTTGAATTCTTGGAGAAAACTGTTTTTCTCTCACACCTCCACGGTGAACTGAGAATTCAAAAATATAGTAAATGGGTAAATGGGACAGCAAACTGAGACTGAGACAGTTTATGCGGAAGTTTTTTAGATATTACGGTTTTAGTGAAGATGATTGTGTTTAGGAAGTAGTGAGCATATGACGGGATAAATGAGATTTGGATTATGCTGAACGAGATGTGTGAGAACACAAGGCTTTCATCCACACTGTACATTTTTTTTTTTACAGTTTTTTTCAAGACATGACAGAAATGACAGAAAATAAATGTAAAAATTACATGTTTCATTTGTGATTTATGTGTAAATGGTCTTAGATTTACAGTATTTTTTGTAATCACAATCGTAATTATCTGTATTTAAGCTTTTCTTGATCCTTTTTAAAGATAATTATTCTGTTTTTTTAAAGGTTTATGACTCTATTTTAACAATTAATGTATGTTAGAAGAAAAGGTTGTCATGGAAGTCTAAAAATATTTCTTGTAAAAATACAGATTTTTTTGCAAAACCTCTGAGTTCATGTAAATTTGGGCTTTTGCAATGTAAAATTACATGTTTCATTTGTGATTTATATGTAAATGTCTTAGATTTACGGTGTATGACTATTCTAACTATAAATATATGTTAAAAATAAAATATTTCTTGTAATATTACAGTAATAAAGGCTAATTATATAAAGATAATTACTGTTTTTTTTTTTACAGTTTATTGATGTTAATTAACGGACAGTATTTTTCCGTTTTTTAACAGACATTTTCTGGCGCCCCTGCTGCCGGAAAATTTCCGTTACTTTACACTTTTTTTTTTACAGTGCAGGAGACTGCTGTTTGTGTTCCAAGTTCACAACATTAGGTGTCATTTTCACTATAGAAACGTAGTAGTTTTAAGCCCAACCGTGTAGTACTTTCCTAAAGCTAACTATAGTGGTTTTGTTGCCTCAACCTAAAGTAACGCCGAGGGTAACTATAATGGCGTGACGCCAAGGTGCGTGACGCCAAGGTGCGAGGTTTTGAGATCCTTCGCTATCAGACTACAATGTCAATATTGGACGATTATCCAAAACCGAGGATTATGTTTCAAATTTTATTCTGTCCAATGCCGATGGTTATCTCTTTCTCGAATATCTGCGGATTTGTCCAGTATGGACATAATTCCTGGGGACACCAAAGCTTTGTGTGTGCAAGGTCACACACAAAGCCATCTGTCCTGTTTTTATAGCAACAGAAAGCTACTTCCTCATCATTCACACAACTGCAAGAAGTCACCTGTCAGGAAATCAGAACCGTAGTTCAATCTGTGAGTCTAAACAAATGTTGTTTTTCTGGTGAGGACAGTCAAAAGTGTGGTTGATAGATGTGACCCCTGACATCTGTCAGGGAATGTGATAGATTTTGTTGTCCTGCTCTGACTTCCAGCAGCAGCAGCCTTATGAAACTGACCCCGCTGCTCTAATCCTATTAGAGATGGACAACTTAATGATGTTATAGTTGGCTCGGTTATAGCAGGACTCCAGCATCAGGTGTCCTCCCAAAGAAAACAACCAACACACTGCAGCAGTGATGCAGCACATGACAGACAGCTGAGGATGTGAGTTTGGGATTTGTTTGTGGACTGAGGTATTATCAGGAGAGGCCAGATATCGACAAAAATAGGTTTTCTCCTCATGTACTTACATAACACACACAGAGGAAATACTAAAACACTTTTTCACAATTGGTGGCAGCCCGAGTCCATAACACAAACCTTAGGACAATCACAAGACCAGAGGAGGGAAACTGATTCTAGATAGATAAATGGATCTATTTCAATCTGTCTATTGTTTTAAGACTGACTGCAAATACTTCGACAAATAAAATTTAGAAATCAGAATCACAAGTTTATTGTGAGAGCGGGAACACTGAAGATTTTGTAGAAGACCAAACATGCATCAATAAAACGACAGTATATTGCTGTTTTTTCTTTCATTTATTGTAAATCTTTTGTTTCACACTTTCCCAGAATCATATACCAGTTCAATTACCTACTTGTGTAAATGGAGGTAACCAGAGCACAACATATGTACGTGCATACACATGCATGGAGCCACAACTAAAAGTCAATATGGAAAGATCAACTGGAAATGTAAGACAATATTTATTGTCTGTCTGAAAAATGTAATGATCTTTAAAGATCAGCATCCAACAATCGATCGGTTTAAGGAACATAGGCACAAAGACGATCGGACAGATGTGATGATGTAAGAATTTGTGAATGATAGGAAGTCATGGGACCGTGAGGGGACGGCAGAGATGTGACAAAACAGAGCCTGAAAAGTGAAATGACGTAGATTGCTGTAATTTGTAGTTGTAAAAACATCAAGTGAATGATATGTTCTCTGCAAAGTGGGAGACTTCCTCTCTTTCATAGATTCTCTTTAATTTTTCACAGAGACAAATGAAACACCGTCACAGTGTGTCCAACATCAATAAATACCAAACACATAATGGCTGTGTACAGTAAGCATGGAAATCAAGGGACAGTATTAAAGATAGATCACAGTTAAAGGGTCAGATCACCTAAATAACAAAGCTCATTTTCCCATTTAACCACTATCAGAAGCCTTTCAGATAGTTGTGGCATTATTCACAGAAGTTCGGGGGTTTCTGCCAAACACCAACACGCAGTGAAGGTGAAAGAATTTCACCTCCTTCACCAGTATTTATGAGGCATGTTTTATTAGTAACTGCAGCATTGAACTGTTTACAGCTACGGTCTGTGTATAATTCAAACTAACAGGGACATGTTTCTGGAAAGACACTCAGCTGCTTTAACTTTACAGATACAGTAAAGGTCAGTTTACTTGTCATGAGGAGTGAAACGTCCTGCACGTCCCCAGTGTTACACGCTAGAAGTGAAGTTTGAAAGACGTGGGCATTTGCCAGACAATGAAAAGATGCTATTGGTTGCATTATGGGAAATGTTGGTTTTAGTGTTTTTGGAGTTTGACCCGACTAGAGGCTACAGAGGCAGCTGCTTCAATTTTGCCCGTTCTGCTTTAAATCTGTCTCTTGTGTGTCCGACAGCTTTATGGAAGTGCAGTACTAAATCACTGGAATGATTGAAATGGGATTTTTCTACGCCGAGGGCATCACAAACTAAACGTCCAGGCTTTGCACAGCAGACTAAGGTCACTGTGATTAGACATTTACATTTATTCATTTGGCAGAGGCTTTTTGTCCAAAACAACATATAAATGAGGTACAATCCAAGTCACAGTAGATCAAGGGGAAGCATTTTTGGCCCCGCTGAGTTCAACCTTACACGAGTGTCACAAGGCTGCTGGTGCACGAAGTTACACATACTGTAAGTGCAAAGCAAATGAACAAAGAAAGAGCATAATAGGTAATTAAGTCATCTTGGAAGATGGCTATAGTCCAATCAGATCTCTCAGATCCTCAAGCATGTGTCTCCTGAATGCACAAACTATATCAGGTGAAGGTGCATTTGTTCACTCTGGTTGCTGTTCTCTGGAACAAACTGCCTGATGACCTGAGATCTGCTGCAACTGTATCCTCATTTTAAGAGCAGTCTTAAAAGATTGCTTTTCTCTCAGGCTTTTGGTAGTTAGTTAGTGTGTGTTCCTGTTGAAATCCATTTGTGCAGTAGGAATATGACAGGGGTTGTAAAAAACTGTTTTGTGTGCGTTGTATAGTTAGGCCGAAAAGTCATTTTAAAATACTCCACATTTTATTTACATGGAGAATTTGTGTTTTCTGTCTCATAAGCGAGGGATTGTGCTGACCGAGTGGAGTTAGGTAAGTCGTTGCACTGCTGAGGAACCACATGGGAGATTAATTCAGATCTAGATTTCGATAGGGAAAGTCGTCGTTCATTCATAAGAGCCAACAACAACATGATATAGTGATTCTGATCTAGCTGCTGTTAGCAAAGCAATCACAGATCAATAACCAGTGATGAAGAGAATATGTCCATCACTTCTGGTCAGTGCTGCTGCTGATGTGATGCTGTATTTGAATCCAAAGAAACTGATTTTAAGTTTACAGATTGGGCAACAAGTTGCTCGCTATGTACTTGTTACTGAATATTTACTATTAAAACATTGATTACCTGTGTCTGAAATAGAGTAAAAGTGTAAAAGCAAAAAGGGTTAGATGCTACAACACCTCTTATACAGTCTTAAATGTAAAACGGCATTCAGGAGGTGAATGTATTATAATAATCGGATGGACAAAATGTGCTGCATCACTTCAGCCGGAGAGTTGGAGAGAAAGCCTGTGGAGTTCGGTGGCAACAACAGAGCACCTCCACGGCTTGGACTCACACTGGGGCCGTCAGAGCTGAACATTTAGGAAGCGTTGCTGCTGTGAGCCACTTTAGATAAAAGCATAATGTTCAAGATTAGTGAGATAGATCCCAGCATGTCTCCAGGCCATTTGAGACATCAGATGGACAAAACAAGACACACCCGCTGGCGTCTCTGGACAGGAAATGCCTCCATGTAAACAGGAAACAGAGATATTCTTGACAGATACTCTCGGTGAGAGAAACCATGAGGGCATTTAATAAGGAGAACAATTTGCCACAGATTATGAACTGTATTTCTCTGTTTCAGAATATTTAAATCGTGACTCAAATATGAACCGACATGTGCTCTTGAGTCATTTGTTTACATGAGTCTTCCTTCCTGAAAAATCCTCTCGTCTCTCTGTGTACGCTGAGGGAAGTTCACCCTCGAACGCACGTCAGGCGGTGTTTCCTCATGAGGTCTCCCTCCTGAGCTGCCCAATCAACTCTTGACCCTACTTCCTGGTCTAAAATTAACCCCACCCACAACCGCAAACCACCACCACCACCCAAAGTCTGTCGCCAGGAAACTGCTATCATCATCCATCATTTCATTCTGGGCGTCATTTACTCTCAGCACAAATCAAACCTGCTGCTTTTGCCTTTTCTACACATCTTCCTGCAACACGTCACCTCAAAATAACACATTAGGGTTTTTTAGAGCGTCCACGACAACAAGATGCCACAAGAGTTTGACACCTAAGACTTTATTTGTAGCATCAGACTCAGGCCTGTGATCTCTGTGACGGTCTGTACCGACAGAATTAGAGGAGCGTTCAGTTACTGGCCTCCATTTAAACAAGCTGGAGTAAAGAGGGTTTGTTTGGCAGCGACCATTACTATGATGGAGAGACATCAACAACTTTAGTGGACAGAAATAGCACGCACTAATATGCTGAGAGAGTACGACAACAGAACATTCTACAAAAGATTCTAAAATCTCCAGCCAAGCTTCTGTACATACAATACATTTCCATAAAAGGTTTGTTCAGGGAACTGGAATTATTATAGTTAATGTATCAAAAGATCTTAAGCTAGAATCACAGTACTATAGGGTGAGAATCTTCTATTTTATAATTAATAACAAGACGTGATTAGTGTGACAGCAACAGAATCAGCGTTGCCAGATCAGATTAAATTTCCCGCCCAATTCAATAACAAAAGACCCCAAATCTATCTAGAAACTCGTGTAAACCCATAAAACCATTACATGCACGATAGAAAACACATTCCAAGCATACAAAGCTTCATATCTGCATTAAGTAACCAAAGATAAAATGTTAGATAAGTAGGCTATTGCAACCCATAAAGAGTGCAGTCAAACATCCAAATACACAAAGTCCCAAATCAATGTCAATGATGATGATTACGTCAAGGTAAGTAGGTCCTCCCTTTACCGCTAACAACCATTGAATAAAACTCAATAAAATATTCCTCAAATTAAATGAGTCATATGTGTGAGTGGACTGCATTTAACCCATCCTAAGCAGTTAGGAGCAGTAGGTTTGGGTTTTAGTGTCTCGCTCAATGGCACTTTGACATGCAGACAGTAAAAACCAGGGATCAACCGTCGCAACCTTACGGTTAAAGGACGACCTGCTCAACCCACTGAGCTACAGCTGCCACAAAAATGTTTAAAATTCTGCGCTAAATCTTGACAAAAGCAGCCCAAATTTCATCTACCAGCCCAATGCAATTTTTCCCAGCCCAACTTTATCAAAAGTAGCCCAATCTGGCAACACTGAACAGAATAAATGAACACACTCACTGTTGTTATATATCAGCTGTAACTGTTGAGTTAGGCAGGGACACCCTCTGGACAAATCTGATGGACCTCACAGTTGCCTTAGAATAGCTTCACAGTATTTATCCCATTTTGTTGCATTGCAAGTCAATTGTTCATGGACCACTGTTGCATGTTGACTGTCTGTGCTAATGCTGTCATGTTTGCTGGAATTTCAGTACCACTTAGTTGACATTGCAAAAGACTTAACTGAATTTAGGCTCAGTACTGTCCGTCTGTGTTTTCTCTTTCATCCAGTTAGACTCTAAACAATCGGTTGAAAGCAATAAATCATCAGCAGCATCAGTCCAACCCTGTCCTCCTAAACTAGTGGAGCTAAAGGGGAATATGTTTAGATAATGAAGGCAAGAAAAACACCTAACCAGCAACGCCCTTGTGAAAAAGATAAATTAGTTCAAATCAGAATATTTGATATAATGTAAGCAGCAATATCCGTGGCCCAAAAACTACCCAATGCATTATGTAACCCGGTTCCACCCATGTGTTGATGGTCCTCCATCACAGTGAGAGTGGGTGTGTTTTGGCTACTGCAGACTCTGTACCCACTTTGGGCCAACATACATACCAGGCTGGTGGAGCTGTAGTTGGGGGGGCAAACAGATCCTGTGACCATCCCACTGCAGCTGTCGCCAGTGTGTAACATTCAGACAGGGGTTATTTGAAATGACCGCCACCAGCAGCTCTGTCAGCTCTGCATGAGGCCATTTCAACATATTTTGGATTGGGACACTTTTATTATAAAGTAGAGTTTAGTTGCTTTTCTCTGAATGTTGTTCAGTGTTGGAGGCCCCACCCATCTGGCACACCTAAAGGTTTATATAAATGCTACGAATACATTTTGAAATGTTATTTGACCCAGGTCACGTTACAAAACACTCTTATAAACTTGGAGTCATAGTGACATGCCGCACTGCAAATAGTTACCATAAACCTCAGTGAATACTCAAGTGTTTGTAACCAGCAACTGGCATGTTGGAATAAACACAAGCGGCAGCTGTCTTACTAAAACCGTCTTTGCATTTAAACAGCGCGCTATTGTTATTCTCTCCCAAGTCAGCAATGTGGAGTCTGCAGGCTGCTACATAAACTATTTCTGCACAGCTCTCAGCTGCTCCTGAGCTGCCAAATGTTCAAGCAATATTTCAAGAAAATAAAATAAAAAGTTCTCAGGCTGATTTAAAAGTAAATTATACAGACACAGAGTACAGACCCAGAGCAACAAAAGGCATGGCTGCTGAAGATTTAAGATTAATTCTGCTGCTACTCCAGAAAGTGAGCTATCAGTCCCCTCCAACCACGACTTATAACACCTGCTTTCCTCTCCGCACAAAGCAACAGAGAGCCCTCGTTGGATATCAGCAGACTGCACTGTGAGACTTTATTAAACCACATCCATCCAGCCTACCTTCACTCTCAGCCTCAGCGTGCCTCCTCCAGCGGTTCAAAGGTGACAGACCTTCACCTGCACTGCTTAAATCTCAGCCTGTCTCTCTTTCCTTATCTTCCTATGACTCCCTCTCTCTAGCATTCACTTCCTGTCTGTCCTCAGTTGCTCTCCTTCTTGTTCTTGTTGGTATTCTTAATCGTTTCCCCCTCTATCTATCTAAAGCCTTTTGCCCCTTGTCACCAGCCAGCCTGTTGCTCCCCTCACTGAAACCTCAGGCCTGGCCCAGGCCCATGGCATCTCTAGGAGGGACGCATCCAGCTGCCTGATTGGCCAGAGGGCAGAGAGATGCCCCCATATTAGGGCAGCGAGAGGCGGGGCAGCACGACTAGGATACAGGAGGGAGGAGAAGAGGATAACAAAGTTTGTGACATAGAAGACTGTCTGTCTCAGTGGTGAGACTACTGCTTGTTTCTCTCTCTGTCTTTCAGATGCATGCAGCATGTCGCAACACAAACAGCAAACTTGTCATGGTTTTATAAAATCCACCATTATCTCTGTCAAAAGGAGACGTTTTCAGGCACAAACATAAAGCTGTGCTCGTAGGTGACTTGAATTAAATCAAAACTGAATAATGCAAACTAATTACAGGGGACATCATGAAAAAATAAACACTTTCTCAGTGCTTGTGCACATATATTTGGGTATCTGGAGTGCCTACCAACCCACAAACTGTGAAATAAGACAACCCAGTCAGTTTTTTTGTGGGCTGCCTCGATCAGAAAACGAGTGGACATAGACACCGTGACGTCACCCATTGGTTTGTGGACTGCCGTTTTGAAGCCTCTAGTCGCCGTCTTGTTTTTTTTGCAACTACGGTTAAGTTCCAAATCGCATACTTTTTCTTTTTACTTTTAGTACATACTGCAGCTGCCCCACAAAATATGTACTATTGCATGCAGTATGCATGCAATTAGGACATCCTTACTTCTTCATAACATTGTGCCTTGAACTTTGACTCACTTGCTCATATGTTCGTTGCGCAGAGGATTGTGGGTCAGAATTTCCTGAAAAGCATGCTGGCTTACATACTGCAAAATGCGACCGGATGTAGTATAGGACATCCTGGTATTTTTGGCATACTGCATTTGACATATTATGTTTTGGGACATATTAAATCTTTTTCTGACATACTAAATAGTGGTACTATGGGTATTGAAATGCACAGCAGAAGTGACAGGTGAGGGTGGAGCTAAGTACAACCGAACACTGAATTTTTAGACGATCAAAAAGGTTATAATTAACTTTCATGAACTGAAAACACACCGCGAAAGGGTTAAAGTTGTAAGACGAAAACACGGACAACGCCGTGGTAGCGACCTGTCAATCACGAGGTAGCCACGCCCTAAAGCATCCCCTGCTTTATGGTCTATCTGACTCTAAATGGGACCATAATTTACTAAATGAACATCATGCTGTATTGAAGAAGACTTGAAACTAGAGATTGAAACCATAAACTCATGTTTACAATGTTTACTGAGGTAATAAATCAAGAGAGAAGTAGGCTCATTTTCTCGTAGACTTCTATACAATCAGACTTCTTTTTGCAACCAGAGGAGTCGCCCCCTGCTGGCTGTTAGAGAGAATGCAAGTTTAAGGCACTTCTGCATTGGCTTCACTTCTCCTGATTTGGCTCCCGTTCCTATGTTACATGCAAGATTAGACTACCGGGTCTTAAAGAGACAGGCACTAAAACGGAGCCTTTCAGACAGAGGGTGAATACAGGTATATTCAGACAGACAGTAGGAGAAAAATAATATGTTTTTTGAACATTAAAGCATGTAAACATGTTCTAGTAGAAACCCAAAATACAAGTATGAACCTAAAAATGAGCATGATATGTCTCCTTTAAATGATGAGGCCAAGTATTTTTTCTTCTTCAGCACAATCCTCATGAAAATATCTACAGAGACTCGTTTCTCTGTTTCCAGGAGGAATTTAAAGTGATATATGAACGTTGCACAAATAGATCCGACTACATCAGCAATATTTACTTAATGATATATAATTTTTAAAACATAGACTACAGGCTATAAAATAAAAGCTCATAGGTCAGCCTTTCTACTTTGGATAATGCTCCTCCTCATCGACTATCCAACTGTATACTGCTGACTTTGCATGTACTGTATGAGTGCCAGAGTGATTGATCTGCCATTAAGTTCTGATCACTTAATATGCAAAATGACCAACGGGACAGCTTCCAAAAATGCGATGCACCCTGATGAAGGATCTTTGGATGAATGAAACACTCGCTGGTGGGCTACATGTTGTGTTACATTAGACATGTGGGTGAGAACGTGTCGGTGTTTTCTTTCCACTGAGTTCTCTGTTGGTGTTTAGATCTCAATGTCCCAGCTGAGCGATCTAACTTCAAACCCGGAAGCCAAAATAAACCAGAAGACAGACTCTAATAAAATCCCAACGGTCTTTAGATGCTTGGATGAACTTTCCAACAAGTGATGTTGTTGGGAAGTTATTTTTATCTTGAATGGTTTAAAATAGGAACAGCAGGCCTTGGATCTCATTTTAGAGAAAGCGTGACGTTTTCTTTCAGGGGAGCGACGGCTGTTTGTGTGTCTGTCTTTGTCTGCTTGTCTGCATTTCAACGTGCCAGCGTGTATCTGTCTGTATATCTGTGCATGTCTAGGTTTGTTTCCCTCCCTGTACTTACAGATGATTTGTAGTAAACCAGCTGGCTGCAAAGCCGAGGTAAATATGAGAAGGTTCAGACGTGCCGGACAGCGAGCCAAAGTCCTCCCTGGGCAGAGACATGAAAAAGACTCCCACATAGGAGCAGAACACCCAGACTGGGAGAGACACAAATCGACTACAAATGACGTGGCCACGTGTTGTGATTTGTGTTTTGTGTGTCTTTATAGTGGTTTTGTGTCTCTCTTTTGTAGTCACTTTGCATCTCTTTAGTTGTTTTGTGTCTCTTTGTGGACATTTTGCTTTTTTTTGTAGCCATTTTGTGTGTCTTCATAGTTGTTTTGTGTCTCTTTGTGGATGTTTTGCCTCTTTTTGTAGTCATTTTGTGTCTCTTTATAGTCGTATTGTGTCTCTTTGCGGACATATTGCCTTGTTTTGTAGTCATTTTGCATCTCTTTATAGTCATTTTGTGTCTCTGCGTCTCTTTAAGGTTGTTTTGTGTCTCTCTCTAGACGTTTTGCCTCTTTTTGTTGTAATTTTTTGTCTCTTTATAGTCGTATCGTGTGTCTTTGCGGACATTTTGCCTTGTTTTATAGTCATTTTGCATCACTTTATAGTCATTTTGCATCTCTATAGTTGTTTTGTGTCTCTTTGTATCTCTTTATAGTCATTTTGCATCTTTATAGTCATTTTGTGTCTCGTTGTGTTTCTTTATAGTTGTTTTGTGTCTCGTTGTGGACGTATTGTCTCTTTTAGTAGTCATTTTGCATCTCTTTGTGGTCATTCTGAGTCTTTCAGTGACGTTTTGCAGGTGAAGCTCAGGGGTTATAGTTATATGATCCCAGTAGGTAAATTGCATGGTTCATTCTGGACAATATGGGGTCTTAATCTACAGGTGTTAAACGTATATATGCTGTATCTATAGGCTCACATTCAGCACCTGCCACCCAGAGAAAAAAATCCAAGGTGGCACTAATGTGTACAAAGCAAGACTGACACAATTTCACGCTCACTGAGGTGAAATGAAGTGAAGAGGCGTTCACTCCAGTGGAAGTAATTCAGCAGGATAAAAGGAGTTTAACTGACACTGTAAAGTAAATCCCAAACACAACTGTATCAAGCAAAGCTGCATGCAGAGTCGACCCCTTGTTAACAACAGGGAGAAATGTCTATTACATTTTTATGAAGACTATTACCTAAAGTTAAGCTCTCTAAAGCAGATGTTAGTGGTGCTGGCAGCCAACCCTCTGAACAAAATGATTTATATTCAGCATGATACAATAAAACTAATTCTGATATCAAGTGTGAGGAAGTGCTAAAAGGAGAGACAAATTAGTGGACTAAAAAAATCAATAAAAATGTTAAAGTCTCTGCACACTCATGCTGCTTCCACTGACTTACATCTTTTCTAAAGGTGCGATCACACTGGATTTCACTCCTCATTTTATTTCTGTTGTTCAGACAAAATAAGCAATCTGATGTCAACGATATAAACCACTAATGTGAGCTTTTCAAGTCTACTGATCAAGTTCATGCATGTATGAACAGTGCAGCCCCTGCACTCCCATGCTGCTGGTCAACTTCCAACTCTGTCATTCTTATGTCTTATTCGGTCATCAAGTTCGGTGTACTTACATAATTCATCATAGCTCCACCAAACTACACAATTCAGTCGCCAGAAAAGAGGTTGCCATTGTACGTTTCAGCAAACCACGAGATACGTTAAATGTCAATGTTTTCGGAACCAAAAATATGTTTCATATCAGCCTCGTATCACGCTAACAGGAACGCACAATGACACATGGTTAACGTTAAACGATTGGTTAGGTTTAGGCAACAAAACTACTTGGTAAAGGTTAGAAAAAACATCATGGTTTGTGTTTAAATAACAACGTGAAAAAAGTAACAACGTAGCGAGTGTAAGTAAATAACAACAAACTTTCTTACGTAACGTTATGTTACGTGACAAGCGTAAAGTCTCCTAGGTAAATGTCCTGTGTTTGTTTGACCCATCCACCAAGCCTCTTTCTTGCTTGTTATACTCGTTATTTTACCAGGTAACTTTCAATAGCGGTGCTCATACTACATCACTTGCTCTGTCCGTCACTCCTTGTACTGCACTAGTTGCTCTGACCGAATCCAAAAACGTTGACATTCAACATATCCCTGGTGCAGAAACGTACAATGCCAACATTTGTTCCTGGCGACTGGGCTGAAGTACAACCTGATCAGAGGTCTGATTTGCCAAAATACGTAGAAACACCTGCAAAGGTATACAGATCCTTTAAGCCTCTATCCAGACCCCGGGGCTTTATAAACCACATTCAACTGCAGATCAACGCCCCCGTTATCAAACCCATAACCCCCCCCCATGGACCCAGTACAGCACTATCCAGCCCACAGCCCTACAGTAGAGCGATGGATGTGTCTCTTGCCAGCGAGCCGTGCAGAGGTGGGGCGGTAGGGGGGGAGATGCTGTCAGCGCAGATCAGGCAGCCAGCACTGTGTCAGCTAACATGGTCATTGTTGCACTCCAGCTCCCACACAAAGCCAGGATTTAGATATGGGGAGGCCTGGGACCCTGAAACAAGGGCTGGGCCGGACAGGGGAGGGAGGGAGAGAGAGAGAGAGGAGCAGGTATCTGTATGCATATCACTGTTGTGGCAGCTCATTTCTCTCGGTGAAGGATTACATACTCTTTTATGAAAACCAAAAGGTATCATCATCATCAAGTTAAAACCAAGGCTTCTCTTCAAAGATAGCAGTGACAGAAACAGAAGCAGTGACATGCTCATACTGTATGATATCGTACGGTAGCTTGGCAGAGACACGGGGGTCTGCGAAGGAGGTGTTGTTTGTGAGGAGACAAACAGGGGAGAGCTAACGGAGGACTGAGGAGGAGTAGAGGGGTGAGGGTGAGGGACGGGTGGGGCGTGTTGACGGGTGAGCGAGGATGGGCGGCTCGGTTGGCACGGGGCACGCGGTCCCGCCGGACCGCAGCTATGACCCCGTCAGCGCTTAATGGGCCAAGAAACTGGAGCAGCGTGTTACAGTGAAAAACATGCTTGGTCTGAACACTATCTGCCTGTAAGCAGCCATCATATCAGCAGGATGATTAGGTTGATATCATTTATGCTCGATTAGAACTAGTTTGTTCAAAATCAGAAGAGTTTATAGTTGAACTATACGCTCTGGAAGGCAAAGTGAAAAGCCGGGAGATGAGATCTTGTTTAAATATGGGGATAAAGGTACACATTGTCAGACGCTCTCTAGTGTAGATTTACACTTGTATTGTGAAAATAATTAATAAAGAAAGCTCAAAAGAAGCTGAGTAAGTGGGATGTGGTCCTTTGTTTCGGAAGGGTACAGAACGGGTCGGACAAAGCCCCCCAGAAAGATGTGAGGAAGGGTTTTTCCAAACACACACACACACACACACACACACACACACACACACACACACACACACACACACACACACACACACACACACACACACAAACACACACACACACAGAGAGGAAGGAGATGGACAATCACTCAAACTCTTCAGCTCGAACAGACAAACTAGTGACACAATGCTCGCTTCCTCCCTCGGCTTCGCCTTGACCCGCAACTGAACGACCTTTCCGTGAGCTGACATGACCTCTGGGTATTAATAGAGATGAATGTGAGGAATTCATTTTTCCAAAACGCTGCAGCACATATGCATGTCCTTTTCGGAGGTGGTTTATTGTACGATTTTTTTTTTTACAAAATACAAATGTAGTGAGGCGGTTTTATCTGCACTACTTGAGATCATGTTGATTTGTCTTCTTTCAAACGTCAAGTGTCAGCGATGGTTTCTGGAAGCAAATGTTCTATTTGAGAAGAAGTGAATTAAGAACAAAGTATGAAAATGTTCCCATTAAACAGCAGTTATTGTTGTCCAAAGAAAATGGGTTCATTAACTATGATTAAATGTGCTGCTAACAGTCTTCATCTCCTCACTAAAAAAAGGGTTCAGGGATGTTATATGGATATTATCATTGAATCAAATGACGGTGTTATGTGAATAGTATCCTGATTAACAACAAACTTCAGCTTTTAGCCTCTTTTAGTTTAGTATTATGGTTTCCTAACTGAATCATTAAACCCTCCTTGTGTGTGTGAGGAACCATTTTCACAAAACAACCTCTGACAAACTGAGTGCACCGTACTGTAGGTGCACAGTGTCAAACGGCGGACAAAGTTAGCAACTAACTCATGAACAAAATCCAAAAGCATAAACACAGATGTTTTTCTCAGAAGACACTAAATGAATCGCTGCTTTGCGCATGTGGATCTCAGATAGGGGGGACCGGAAGTCCTGAAAAATACGGGACAGTCCCAAATTACTAGCAGTTGTCCCGAATTGTCTCGAAAATCAGACTAAACCAGAGTTATATCCTTATAAAACATAAAATACTGATTGTTGTGAAACATTATTTTGGTGTTGTGCACCGTTATGTTAGTCTACATTAATTATGGCTGTTGTGTTTTTGTTTTAGCCGTGTAGAGGAGTGCAGCGAATTGATAAAGCGATTGAACTACGCTTAGCGGTGACGCATAGCTATGATGTTGTAGAATTAAAACATTTACAGAGAGAAATTAAACCATCCATCGCTGACATGGAGCCCGGTGTCCCGGGACCTGGTAAACAACCAACCAAAAAGCAAAAACGTTAGAAATACCCATGGATCATTGCTGCCTTACAAGATCCAAACAAAGCCTATTGCAAAGTCTGCAGGTAAGAATACTACTATATTATTATTACCACTGTTCGTTGACACTGAATGTAATGTACTGGAGGCTACGATTACTGTGGCCACGTGACCACGCCCACCCAACATGGAGGCGGAAATCAACATGGAGGCGACATGTAGTTTTGTAGCTACAACAAAGTTCTAGTGCAAGTAAAAGCAAAGAACAGATGCAATGTGAGTTGCAGTCATGAAACAAGAACACGAAGCAGGACACACGTTTGCAAGTGACTTTGGCTAAATAGCATAGCTGCTAATAGCCAACAAGACACCAAACCGTTCAGTTAGTTATTAAAAACCTCATCATGTTTTGATCACACATGACATCATATTATATATCATCACTAGAAGTTACAGATGGGACCAGATATGAGCCACAGAATAAGTAAATACGGAATACTGTAGGACTAAACAAACAAACTGACCTAATGACCATCTGGTCCGCTTCCTACCAATCAAAAACATTACACACAGTGCGTTCAGTGTAGCATCCCAACAAATGAACATAGGATGAGTAGATGTAGAGTCTCTTACACTTAAAGGGACTATTTGTAACTTTCAGAAATGCTTGTTAACAGCGACACCTGTGGCCGTGAATTCAACGAAAGTCAGCGTCGGGCTCGCGCTTCCTCGCTCTAAATAGACATGAACGAGCATCGCTCAACACAGTGAGGCGACACACGTCTGCTAAAACCACAATATCACTCTATATTTCAGCTGCTTTGCAGTAATGTTAGCTGACCAGACGGAGGTCTCTCCATGAATCAATGCTGATCCTAGTGTTGGCTTTTCCTGCTTCAGCTCAGGCTGAGCGCAGGCTTCAGCAGCGGGGCTCTGCAGCGTGTCTCCCTGCTCTCTCCGCCCGCAGCCGGAGTGAACAGAGGAGACACCGGCACCCGGTCGGTAACGAGACAATAACGTTTCTCGTTGCAGAGCCACGTCACTTCACAAGACACGGGAAACCTCTGTTGGTCTGGAGGAGCTGCAGCATTTATTTCTGCACAAACGTCCACTGTACATTCACTAGATATTCTCAGAGCTAAACTAACTCTTCTGCAGTGTGGAGTGAGCGTGCGTTCACGTCTAGAGGTGGAGCGAGTACGCGAGAACACGCGCTCTGTCTGAGTGAAGGCAAGCAGGCAAGAGGAGACGAGGCTCCGGCCACACGCGAGCGCGCATGTGTACCGACCCGGTACATTTATACGTTTAAAAAGTTACAAACAGTCCCTTTAACTGTAGGTTCCTGGATCATCAAAACTTGAAATCCAGCCAAAATATTGTGAGAATTAAAGAGTAGCTCAAGGGTTTAAACAGTAGCCTATATCTTGTATCAAGAGTTGAGCACTGAGCCACATCTCTCTTCATGTCTCTGAGTCTCTACCTGCTTCCTCATCATCATCAGCTGAAGACCGTGTATGTAAATGCTACTCTACATACAAACAAATCCAATCAAAAATGAGAGCATATTTTAAAAATACGTACAAATATGAGAACTGTAACCTAACACCACCAGAAACACATCACATGACGGAGCCACAAGTAGAGAAAAACAACAACAAAAGCAGCAGTTTGAGGCTGAAATAGTGAAAAGAAAAGGTGTTTTGATCATGGTGGATGGAGGGTATGGACATGTGCCTTCAATTCTGACAACCTTGGGTCTGATTCGCAATTCATGTCAGACTGTTTTACTTTTTACAGAATGGGTTACTTATTTCATTCTGAACTAACACATACATCATCAAACAGTTTGAACTGCCTAACCTTAACTAAAGTGTTGAATCTAACGCTAATCTTAACTAAAGTAGCTCCCAAAGCTCAACCATCTTTGTAGATAATCTTTCTATGTGACAATTACGAGAAAATTTAAATGTTTTTTCTATCATATAATCCAATTAATCATTATATGACAGCAATTTTCCAAGTTAAGTATCCACTGAAAATGACAGCGCTGTTGTGCTACTTCTATGGAGGATGTGTTGCTCCATACAGTAGAGTAAGACAGTTATTTCTCCTGACCTGCATTGGAGGAAGGCGTCCAGGTGACTCTGAATATTCCACGCAGACACTCACACATGGTCCACAGCAGGAAGCCGATGGAGGAAATACACTGATGGAGCAGCCCACACACGGGCTGTGGGGCTGGGGAGAGCTGGGCGGCCGAGCTGGGGGAGGCAGGTGGGCGTCGGAGGCGATCTGGGGGATCGGTTTGACTGTTTGGGCCCACGGGAGACCGAGCTACACTCTCAGTGTGGATCACAAATAGAAAGAAAGCAAGAGAGAGAGAGGACAGAGGGGTCCCAGGGTTGGTGGAGAGAGGGATGGATGGAGGGAGAAAGAGGGATGGACGGCACACAGAGGAGGGGGGTCAACAGAAGAAGAGAGCGACTCTCTCATCAGTGTGTGTACATATCAACATATGGACCACTGAACTTTTTCCTTCTGCAAAACCACCATAGGGTGAGCGATAGACATTGGGTATGTGAGTGTGTGTGAGGGAGAGGCGACAGCAGCGAGACAAGACAGAATAGGGGTGTATTAGCACTAGTGGACAGTCAGCAGTTTGCTCCAGCCCTCCGTAAAGCCCCGCTCCATTGTTTGTGGTGCTGGAGGCTTTAGCTGTGGCCCAGCAGGGCCTTGTTACTGGGCTTAGAGGGGGCTGGACACTGGATACCAGTCAGACACAACCACAGACAACACAACCTCTGCTTATGGCAGTTCATCACCCAATGATCTGAATATTTTTTTATTTTCAACAAATCATGAAAAGACCAAAACCAACAGTTAATCTGTATCTCAATACTTTCCATCTTCCTGTCTGCGTCTCTCAGCACCAAATCTACTGGTTCAGGAGTACAGGAGTAAATAGTGCGAGTTGAAACAGGGTTCTTCTCTGTGAATCTTCTAGCAGCATGCAGCTGAATCAGATGCTTCTCAGCTGAAAGACGGCAAACTTCTTTGGGAAAAAGAAGGACTGGAGCACACTGATTCATTTGCAGCCATTGAATTGTGCAAACAGACAAACATTTCAACATTACTGTGTCTTCATCAGAGTCAAAGACAAAAGGCAACCCCGTATATAGTCAACCTGGAACAGGTGTGCAATTCTCATTGGATAATTGGTTCAACAGGATTTCACATCTATTGGATGGTAGATCCGAAGGTGGGAGTTGCCAGAGTCAAAGTCCAAGTGACACATCCAACGTCCATGCACCACAATCACAATTACATCAGGAACAAAAGAAAAGGTATATCTTCAAGTTACAAAAATAAAATACTAAATGTACAAGTCCATCAAGTGTAACAAACTGACAAATTAAATTATTTATTTATTATTATTTCAGATTTATTTAAATTTCTTAACATATCCAAAGACATCACAGGGTGGAACTTGTGAAATAGTTGGTGCCACAGTGAGTGGCATGTTAGGCCACCCGCTGACGCCTACGTAAGGTTAACAAATGAAAAATGACAGGACACTTGTGTGCTTCAATAGCGACTCATAGCTGAATGAAGCACCCTTCTTTGAGGTGTAGGGTATAAATACAGCGGCAAGCTTTGGGACGACCTTCCCTCTCTCCGACAGAAACTGTTGTAACGTTTCGTAACCATGGTTTTGTATCAAGCGGAGGGGATGTGCCAAATGTTCACAGTATTAACAATAAAAAAGAACATGCAATATACAGAGAAACTAAAACTAAAACTAATATTTACTCCCATCTGTGGTGCCATTTCTTTTCTTTTTTTGTAAACGTCTTCTCATTGTCTCCGAGCTGCGTGGTTTTTGCAACAGTCCCTGTAAATATACAAGACTTTACAATAGGCCTTTTGCATTGCAGACATTTTGACATCAGCTGCACGTAGCCACTAAGTCGGCATCGATGGAGGCTCATTGCTGGAGGGTTGTATAGGGAGAGTGTGTAGTATAGGGAGAGTGTGTAGGAGGTGGTTTGAGAAAGGCCTTAGATGTGATCATTTGATCTGTGAGACTGATGGTGATGATGTAATTCTTGCAAGAAACAGGAAGTCATGGTTTTGTCTGTGACGGCTGCCCATCTTTGGAGCCTGTTAGTCCAACACGGTTTCTAGACCAAGTCATTACCTCTGTGTCCTCTTTATGTCACAGTCCGTTCCTCTTCCTCCGTCTAATCAGAGGAACAAGAGTCCTCAGCCTGAGCCCTCTTCATCTCTCCAGCTGCAGCTCGGTCACACAGCCTGACTCTTCCTGTTAGAGGGGATGTCATGTTGATGCTGCATCATGAGCTCAAGAACCAGCCAGTCATTTGTTACCTGTGCGATCAGATTCATGTGCCGGTTATGTTCTACAGGGCTGACGAGGGAAAGTGGAAAGCGGTGGAAAAGTCTGAGGGGATCTGGTGGACAAGGAGGGTTACAAGAGGAGATGTCAAGGTACCATATCACGCCATACAATTGGGGTAAAACACATGCAGTAAAATCTATTCTGCACTTGCCGAACGGCTCACTAGCTGGCGCACGATCATAGAACACAAGGATGATTGATTCGTTTCACTCTGGCATCCGCAGGGAGGGTGTCAATAAAAGCTTATTTTATGGGTGACAATTACAATTCTGCAATTACTGAAAAGATCTTTAATAAAAGACCATAAACAAATGCTTTATATTTGAGACGCAATCCATTGAAGCGTACCCAAAAAGTTCTGTCAGGCCTAAGAGCACCTGAGCGGACCCATCCCTTTATTTCTAGCACCGTCTGCTGTAACCGTCCAACATCGTAGTTCCAGTTCCACTGCATGTGTGATACCCCAAAGCTGAAGACTGTGTCCCAGCCTCCGTTCAATAGCCTTGCTGGTGAACAGGTAGAGAAAGGTAATGAATGGGTTTGGGGTAAGTGGGGATGTGGCTGTAGGGAGGGACAGAGAGGGCACATTACCTCCGTCTTGGCACTGAGAATCAACATTGGAAATGAAATAATAAATTGAGTGGTTTCCTGTCATGCACTTAACAGCTACCTCCAAATTAAAGACTAAATTCATTGCTTGTTCTTGCCCTCCAGAACTAAACGGTTTCTGATCTGATGCCACTATCGACAGGACACCATCTTTAGTGTCTTACAAACCGTTAAATCACTGTTTGATATATAAACCATCCACCACGACCTCTTCCCTCTTTGGACTTTGTGGCTCTATAATAATGTCACACTTCTTCCTACTTTGCTCCCAATGGATTAGAGTCATAATTCCTACGGCTGCTTGAGGGCTTTTACACTTCAATCTCAACAGATTTCGTTTTGGAGCTTTTGCAAGAACGACTGACGCTCTCATTTTTTTTTTCTTGGGAGAATAGTCTAAAATTTAGTTTGGATTCATCGTCTGAGGGCCAAATTGAGATATTTCACTGGACCAAACTGTTGGACCGACAGAACAATGAATTATTCAAATGTCTTTCCTTCTAAAGCACCAAAATCAGAATTTGAGAGTGAGTGTGGTTGACCTCTAATTTAACACATTTGTGGCTTCTACCCCCCAGAGACACACAAAGTGAACAAGCGATGCTTCATCAGGTCTCAGGTTGATAAATGTAGTTCCTGTACTCATTAGAAGCTGTTTGTCTGCCACATGCCTCAGTTAATCCCTACAAAGTGCAGAGTCGTTGAGAGCTGAGTCATGGAGGATAGAGCCGGCGTGCACACACAGTGACTTCACACACAGCTAAAGCCCTGAGAATCCTGTGGGTTTAACAGAAAGTGACTCGGAAGGATCACACAGGTTTTCTTCTCTCGATGCCCACTCGCTGCTCAGACCTTCAAGCTTAAATATGTAGTCGACAGCACTCCTCTACTTTCCCACCGTTCAGACAGATGAATAATTTGTTTTGAGCCATGAATCGTCATTTCTCTGGAGACAGAAGCGCTGCTGTCAGACGGGCCACCAGAGGGGGAGCAGCAATGCAAACAAACCAGAGCACATGAATGACACCGACTGTGTGTTGTTGTTTACTGGACAGAATCTCACGGTGGTTTCTGGGCAATGACAGAGAACAGGGCAACTTTGATCGAGAAAGACTCCTCAGGAGTTTCCATGTGTTGTAAGAACATCCTCCTTTCCAAAATTCAAACGTGCCTACAATAGTCAGGATGTTCTCATACACAGTTCGTAGCTATACCTATGAAAAGTAATGCACTGTATTTCGTATATATCCAATGAAATAAATTCTTATGTATATCCACGTAATCGTGAACCAGGGAGTATAAGGAGTGAAACGCTGCATAGGGAGGTGGACGGGTGGGTCCAAAATCTTTTGCCCAGGATACCGGTTTTCATAGTGTGTCAGCATTGATTTATTTATCACATAACTTCTGTACTTAAATACCAAACCACAATCTTTTTTTACAAGTAGTTTTGTTGCCTAAACCTAACCAAGTTGTTTCCTCTGAAGACGGTTTATTTTGAAAAGACTGCATGTAATGAGCGGAAATTGACACAAGTTGCTGGACATTTGTAGGAAATCGCATGTAAAATTAGGGATAATTTTTTGTAGGATATCATACGAACCGTTTATTTGAGGATACATTGCATTTATACCTGTCACCAGTTTGCTGAACTATACAGAGGTGGAAAGTCACCATTTTCTCAAACAGACTTCAAGCACAGTTTTGGTGTATTATTTCTAACATTGAATTCAAAGATTAAGATTAAATATTCAACATAAGATTAAAAAGATTGTGAAACATCTTTATTGTTTATTTTATTTCTTGTTTCATTCTTCCTTCCTTTACTTCTGTCCTTCCCTTTCAGTCATGCTAGTGGCATCCAGCTCTATAGGGATAGCAATGTCGGTCTGTTGCTGCGTCCACCACTTTGGTCCAAACTGAAATATCTCAATAAATGTTGGATGGATTTCTATGGAATTCAGTATAAACATTCATGCCTCCCAAAGGATGTTTCCCTCTGACTTTGGTAATCCTCTGACGTTACCTTTAGTGCCACCAGGAGGTTGAAATGTGTGGTTCTGATTGAAATGTCGACACAACTATTGGATGGATTGCCATGAAATGTGTTCCCTCACAGGATCCCCCAGACTGCAAATACAAGGTTTTCTGGAACTAAATGATCATCTTCAATTTACTTTTGGCACTTAAATACATTTCGCTGCTGATATTTATCTTTTACTTAAGCAAGAAGATTATTTTTACATGTCAGCATCACCATGTGGGATTTGTGGTAGGTTTTATGAAGAGGCGTTCTTAGAGACACCATCTAGGAAAACAACCAGCTTTGGTATTTCAGAGAAGTATCTTGTATGAGTTAAAGATCTAAAATGAGTCGCACTGGAGGTGAAGCAGGTTGCCGTCGGCCCTTCAGAGCCATTAACGGCTGATCAAATTAATCACACAGGAGAGAATTGAGAAAATTGGTTGCTAATATTCAGAAGCACGAAGAGACGAGAGCTCAGAAACAGAATGTTTTATTTGCTTTATCAGTTTCCAGTCCTGCTGTAGAAGCTGAGCAGCTCAGGAGTCAAACACAATGACACACAGAGACAGTTAATACTTTGTTTTTGTATTTGGTCCCATTGGATTATTTTTGCTGGTAAACATACAGTAGAGGTAAATTATGCATATCAAGGATACATGATAATAATGGAAACCCACAATATAAACTTGAAGGAGCTTGCTTCAGCTTTGTACAGTACGAACAGATCTTCCACTAAACTCTACAGTACACAGTAAATCCAGTTTAATGTGCAGTTGTAATGCTGCAGTTCTTTGGCTGCTGTGCTGTTTGTCCGACGCCGATCGTACCTGAGGGAGAGAAGGAGTCTTTCAGTTAATATCAACACTACAACATTCAGTATTACAGTGGCTCTCTAAAAGATAGAGAGCTGTTTCAGGGTCAAACCTGGACATGGCTTTCTATTAGAGCTGGACAATATAACAATATATATTGTCAAAACGATATAAAAATATCTATCGTTTATATAGTTTCTATCGTGATATAGGCTAGGCCTATATTTATATTTATTTTTTCTCTATAATTTCACTTAAAACGGTTATGTTCATTTTACACTCAAGTTCTTAAAATGAGAATAAACTCATATATGAAAGCCCGCGCCTCCAGACTTGCAAACAGTTTCTTTCCCTGGGCCATACGGACACTGAACAAACATAAAATCTGTGCAATATTAATACACTTAATGTGAAATACATTTGACTGTGCAATATATCCTCTGATGCAATACAAACCTCAAGTGCAACTACCGTTGTTTACATTTTATTTATAACATCTATACCCTACCTATTTTACAAGTGCAATTACCTCTGTTTACATTACATCTATTTTTATATTTTATTCCTCAAGTGTAATACCTCTGTTTATATTTATTTATTACATCTACTTTACCTGTTTTATTTGCTTTATAACTGTGTGTGTTTTACCTGTTACATGTTTTACTTGCCTCGTTTAGTCTTGTCAAGTATTTGTTTTAAAGCACTGACCAGAAGTGGCAACTGTGAATCTTGTTGTATTTAATACAATGACAATAAAGCTTTCTATTCTATTCTATTCATTTGTCAAGTATTTAATTCACACAGGAGTATACAAAAAGAATAGGCTAACCATGTGGTTATTTCATAATGAGATATATAGTTATTGAGATATGACATGACCCATGACACATGTGATAGAAGATTTTGGCCATATGGCCCAGCCCTACTTTATATGAATTACTAGTAAACACATAAATACTTTGAATATTAGTAGCATTAGTATTATATTTATTTACATTTATTAAATGTATTTGACTTGTTATAGTGTAGTAGATTATATATAGATTAATTATAGTGGAAGAATAAATGATTTACAACTATTTAGGCCTGATAACTAATAAAGTGAGACGCTTGTAGTTCTTAATTAAGGACTCACTTTCTAATGAGTTATTAAAAGTGTCATGGATTCCTCATTTCTGATGAGTCATCAATTAAAACCTCAGCTGAGGGGATTTTCCCAACCTGGCCAATCAAATGGTGTTCTTCTTATTATATATCTGACACCTATAACTCTATAAAGTTAGTCACGTATCATCCATCTATCATCCATCCATCGTAAGGTAACATCCAGCCAACTGTGATGATGTAGTGGAGCCCCGTTTCCAGGCAGGTACCATCAGAACCAGCTGTGTTAAGAGACGGGACTCCACTTTACTGTCTGCACCCTCGTCAACACATCTGTCCACTGAGAGGACACCGTGGTAATTAAAGTGCAAATGTTTTCTGCTCTTCTACACACTGACACACAACTACTGAACATCCCCACAACATCCTGCCCTTTATCACGTTCTGCTCTTCAATTTTCTAATGAAATATTGAGAGTAATCTTCTTTTTGGAAGTCATATTTTAGAATTATTTCTTTTAACAATAGAGAAAACACTCACAAGAAGAGCACAAAAGAAAACAATCTTATAGACAAAGGCAACAAAAACACAATTTGAAGCCTTCCGTGTGATTTTCTGTTTCATTATGTTTTGATTTCATTTTATTTAATGCTCTGCTATTTTGCGTCTTACTTCTTTTGTCAAGAGGACGATTATTCAACACTTTTTTGTCTCCCTACATCGTCATTGTCTGTGGTTGCTTTGTGTTGAAGTGTGCTATTTCAATAAGTTGCTTGTTTCGTTGCTTGTTCACTGATTGCGTCTCTCCTTACTTTATTTTTGAGACTATTTCATCATGTTTTTCTCTCTATGTTTTTTAATCAATATGCAAATCAACTCCATGTCTACACAGGTTCAATTAATTACTCACACAGAAAACATTTTGATCCGAGGAAGATCAACATCACACCAGAATGTCGTCACTCAATATTCAGTGTATCAAGGCGTGTACTTCTACGACACACGGACACAGACACACACAGTACCATACATAGTACACATAGGACACATAGGACACATAGGACACATAGTACCTGCTGCAGTTAGGCTACTTTGGTCTTTCCTACAGCATCATGGAGCTGATCCATCTGCATGAAGAGTAACACAAACACAAAAGATATAATCTGTCACAACACTAGAAAAATAAGTCAGATCTACTGGGTGGTCCTCAAGGCAGCACTCACACACACACACACACACACACACACACACACACACACACACACACACACACACTGAAGGCGTCTCCTGGCAGCAGAGTCTCTTTCCATTACAGCATTAGCTGGGTGGTGTAGCTTGACGTGTAGTGCAGATATGAATAAAATAAATATTTCTTTACTCTTCATTCAAATCAAATGTAAACATCCCTCCAACAGAGTACAGTGTATTATTTTATCCACAGGTTTTATATTTGTAGGTTGAAAGCTTCTTTATCTTATTAGTACTATTAGTATTCTTTATTATCATATTACACACAGTTATTGTCTTCATTATTTACAGTACTATTATTATAAAGCAGAGGAGAATGTCTTTTTACGCTCTCATCCATTCACAAATCTCTCTCACTCTCCAGCTTCTACTCCATCAGCTGACTATGGGTGTTCACTATAAGTTAACCAATCAGATTTAACTGCAGTCTTCCTAAGCCAATCATATCGTTGCCGTCAAACTTTAAATTGAAGACTTTTCTCCTCTCTCCAGTCTTCATCACATCGGTGGTGAAGGTTCCCTCCACTGACTGAGCTCATCAGAAGTCCTGCTCCACATCCCATCATCCAGATCTTCAGCCAACTCTCTTTACCTCTCCAACACCATCGGTGTCTAGACTCCGGAGGGAATATTCCTGTACTCAACGTGGCATCACTAACCCCCTAAATATGACTATGACACGATGGGGTCTAATCCCTAAAGACTCTCCGCTACTGTAACTTTATCGTGCACCATGTAATAAATGTATTTGTTCACTCTGAATGAAGTCTCTCCTGATTGAAATGTTATTAATAACTGTTACATAGCAGGATATCTAAAAACCTACTAGAAAGAAATTTTGTGGAAAGTTTGACAATGGACCAAAAAACAAGTCATTTCCTTTGATTGTGGATTCGATAGCGCCACCATGTGGCCGTTTCTAAACCACTATATGTAGCAAAACTCTTATTTATCCTGGACTTCTTGATTCAAAAAGCAAATCTCTTGTTGCAGGCCACACCCATTTCAGCTTTAATTAACAGATTTCCAAAACTTTTTAAAATTTGCCCTGCAATTTTCATCCAAATCAGAGCCTGTGCACCTGAACACAGTTTTTTTTGGAGCAAGATCCATCAAATGCAGACAGCTCCAGTTTGCTTTGGCTATAAAACTTAAACGTCAACCTGCCTCTCCCAGCACACACACACACACACACATTGGACGGGTGGGGGCTGTATGGTTAACATGAGACAGAAATAACCTCCAGGGTTGGGCTCTGCTGCGTTCCACGACCCCTAAATAGTTTACATACTGGGAAGTGACATGTTGGAGACACCTCAGAGGACGTGTGTGTCCAGGTTTAGCTATATTTGTGAGGAACAGCACTTGGCAGCTCACTATCCTTGTTAGGTTTGGTCGTTCCTCAAAATGTTGAAAATTGGGAAGTTATGAGAGTCAGAAAGAGAGAGAGTGACATAAAAGGGATGTCAAATTGTGACTGTTGTCATACATTCTGTATATTTGGGTTACAACACCACACAGCTCGCTCCGGGTCAGTAGGTGTGGTTTCATCAAACATCACGTCTCAGCCGGGTCTGCAGTCAGCAGAGACTGGGTGTGTTTGACTCTCTCATGAAGACACACCCATAAACAGCCGGATCCAGTGGACAACAGCTGGACTCTGAGTTTTGACATGAGTTAAAGTTTTGGCTTTTGACTGTGACTCAGTTATAAGAAATTACAGGCAGTAAAGACAGGATTTATTAATGTCCAACTGTCTGTACGGACACTAAAACTGGTCATATTTAACTCCAATGTAATGAGTTTATGAGAGATTCGTGTGACAGACATTTTTAATCTTTTGATTTAACCGAGCTCACATTTTGAGTCTGATTCCCCTGGACTCTGACTTCCGTTTGAAGAGCATGTGAGCGACACCGTGGAGTTAGAATAGGAGAACTTGAACACTGTATGACTGTCGGTTTAAACCTGCACCAATACTGCACACAAGTGTTGGAAATCTGCTACTGCAACATGACACATGCCAAATAACCTCCCACTGAAAATTATATTAAGAAGGTGGAAAATAAAAATAGCTACATGTTTATATTAAGATCTGATGTTTTACTGTAAACAGGAAGTGGTGGTTGGTGCAGGCTTTTCTCTTTTCTGTCGGTTGCATTAGGACGTTAAATGGTCTGTTTGTGCACGGCTTGTAACTGATATTTGCATGAAAGATAAAAAAAAACAACGGTTGATTGGTTTTCTTAATTGATTGATTGAATTAATACAACAATTGCACAGCAAAAAAAAATTACATATAATGGAAAATATAAGCATAACATAAAAAATTAGATACAATCAGTTGTTATCATCAGTGAACATGGCCTAACCAAAATATTGCAATAATTATTTGGGTCTAAAGAATCTCTTAATTAGTACTGTGTAGGTTTACTCAGTTGCACTCAAGTTGAAATTGCAATAGCCTATTTCAAAAGAGTATATTGAGTTTAATTCTTATATCTAATTAATTTACCCTGACATAATTATGGATTATTGTACTTTCATGATAGCAGGTAACTATCGGGTACTTTAAACATGCACTATCTACCTTTAAACATGCACTATCTGCAACCATCATGGACTCTAACCACTGGCACACTTTACACTTACTTTACACTATACATTCTATATACCACTTTATAGACTGCACATATGCACAAATTACATTTATTTATTGCACATACTACATTTATTTATTGACGGACTGTACACAATATGTTCATCCATTCCCTCTGTATCTTTTATATCTCTATTCTTGTTTTTATAATTGTTGTATACCTTTACCTCTCCTGTGTTTCACTCTGTTTGCTGATGTTGCTGCTTCGACACCTGAATTTCCCTCCAGGGATTAATAAAGGTTCATCTTATCTTATCTTATTTTATCTTAACTAAGATTAGAATTGACAATATATTATGACCTGTACAGAGTTGGTGAATCTGAAGCAAACTTTTCTTTTAAAACCTTCAGAGATGTCCTGACATGAATAGAAAGGGTGCATGCTGAGCACAGAGAGGAGGCTGAGTGAGTGCATAAAGTTATACAGCATGCATACAAAGTCTATATATACAATCAAAGTGTATAGAAAGCTGCAGCAGGAGAGTGAACATGATGTACCTGAGACAGCCTGGTGAGGGTGAGGACAGCAGCAGGACATGGAGGACATCAGCAGGACATGGAGGACATCAGCAGGACATGGAGGACATCAGCTGGGCTTTAATCTGGTCGGAGGTGCTGGAAGTGCAGAGACAGCAGATTGAGAGATTCAACAAGATCTTCTCTCAGTAGAACACAGTTTAGTGAATGTTCTCCTCAGACTGAAACAGCAGGCTGCAGGAGGACTGACTGCTGTCACACTGAGCTACAAGTAAACTGTGAAACTTTGATTTGATGCAACACGTGTGCTCATGCAGCAAATGCCGAGTCATATGCCGCATGTCTAATTATAGCCTGAAGAGTTGGATAAGCTCGAGTTCAGCTGCAGTTAAACGCCCTATATGGTGATAGACATAGATAGACATAGGATACTTGTTGGTGCGTTAAATCCAGAATAAACCAGTTTGATATGGAGTTGGAGAAATAAGCAGCATTGTATTAGAAAATAAATCAAATATTTAAATATTTTTTGGACTTATATTTGGTCCTATGTCCTCATACCTTCATTCCCTCTGAAACAGTCGTCCTTGGAGTTCTGCATGGAAACTTTGCAGCCTTCCTCATCCACAGAAAGTCACAGCTTTACGCACCGAAACAGCAGCAGCGTCTCCGCGTAAAGGAGACATAAAAACAAACCTGTGATTCCAGGTGGCGTCCAACATTATTTGATCGAAAGCATTTTCAGTATATAAAAGCAGGACTTAGTCTCGCAGTGATCTGCAGGACTGTGTGCCGCCATGTCTCCGTCCTGCTGACAGCCGGTACCGGCGACGTTAACGCTCCTCCTCCTCCTCGCTGCTGTGCGCAGATGGATGTGCGCATGGAGACAGAGACAGAGACAGAGAGGACCAGAAGGTCTATTGTGTTATGAAACAACATCACAGCAGGAGGCCAGAGGACAGTCCAGCTGCCCGGTTACTGTATTCATAATAATATTAATATTAATATTAATAACAAAATGACTACCACTACAACTACTAATATG
Organism: Sebastes fasciatus; assembly: GCF_043250625.1. Lineage (NCBI taxonomy): Eukaryota > Metazoa > Chordata > Actinopteri > Perciformes > Sebastidae > Sebastes > Sebastes fasciatus. Next base: position 5,058,110 of record NC_133801.1, read on the forward strand.
ATCATATTAATATTAATAACACAATTACTACTACTACTACTACTACTACTAATATAATAATATTAACTAACCCTAACCCTAGCCACAACCACCACCACCATCTCAGGCCCGAGTCTTGCTCCATCCATCCACTTCTGCCCCCCAGCAGAGCCTCACAGACTCTCCTCACTCCTGCATCCTGTTGATGAAAACTGAGAAAGGTCTATCCAAAATTAGACCCTCTATTTCTAGCATGAGAAATAAAACTCAGTAGTGCAATTTTACAGAATGAGAACATCATGAAGGTAACAAACCTTTTGTTCCACACTATAACAGCACAACAGCATTTCCAAGTCCAATCTGTTTGTCATATCACTCTTTCACTTAGAGCTCCCTTCTGCTCAAGTAGATTTAGTCCAGCATCACAGCCTTCCTCCTGTTTACATGTTTGACAGAGAGAGAGAAGGCCGCCCTACAGCAAACAGACCTTCTGCACAGGAACATTAGTCATTGTTGAGCTTGAGAAGCAGATTATTTTTAGCACTGCTGCTCTAGAAACGATTCTGGTTGGTTGTTATGTACTCTCGGGTCAAAGTCAATTATTTTTAAAGAAGCTGTCAGGACGAGATGCAACATATTTTTTGGAAGTTTTAGGAACACAACCTTAGTATTGACTCTGGGAATTTGGTGTTTTAGTATTTCTCCCCCAGAATCATATTTCTGGCATTCACACATCTGGAGTGTATAAAGCAGCATTTAGACATTCATAAAGGGTGTGGAAAAAAAGGGAATTTGGAGTCATGACCTCAGCATTTCTAAAATCCTGGCTTCGATCCTGCAGCTCATTTACTTTATGAAAGTCGTTCAATCTGAAACATAAGACATAAGTATGAAACAAACAGTAATAGTAGTAAGTGTGATTGTGTGGGAGTTTTCGCTGCCCTTCAGTGCACTGATCAACTACAAATATTGTAGTCGATCAAAACCTGTCTACTTACGAAGGGCAGAGAGTATATGGTGAATTTAACCGTCTCTTTAACATCGTACCACCATGTGGAGGTGCCTGAGACTCTGATCTAGCAGTCTAACAAGTCATACGGAGGCTGTTTGCTAACAAATCAATAAAGAGTGGGATGAAGTCTATTGTTTTTATATAAATAATTCGTATATATCCACAGCCCTGAGCAAGCACTTCTAAAATAATTGAAGATATGTTTATCACATGAAGAAGTTTAAAGAGGCTGGAACAGATTTGATTCAAATTCATTTATTGAGAGTCATTTCTTTATAAAGAGGGAGGAGAGAAGGACATGTACACGATAACTGCCTCAGAGCTTTTTTTATGCTGCTACTAGTAAACACGCTTCTTTGGACAGTTGCCATAACAACCACCTCTTCACTAATTGGTCATTTCAAATCACTCCACACAGTGGAAATTAAATTAGTTCATCTTCATTTACTGCGGCTGCAAACTTCCAATCTATTGTACACACAAATTAATTCATTTTAAAAACATGGTCGTGAAGATCGAGAGTGTAATTTAAAAAGCCTGCATCTTATTTACAGGCACAGCACAGCAGCTTGAACATTCATTATTCCAGCAAACTAAAATGATCAATTAAGAAAAGACTCTACTCCCTGAGGTGAGCTGCGATATAAAAACTCCCACTGAGGCTGATGATGTAGAAAAGAAATGCACTGTGATTGATTTTTTAAAACTAGAAAGTGATCAATCAATAGATCACTTAACATGGAGTTCTATGGGAGCCAGTTGAAAGCATCATTGTGTCTCATCATCAAACAGACCAGCCCGTTCTCATTCCCAGGGCGTCAAATACCGACGCTTTGTCACGGCCGTCGGCGTTTTAATACCGCCGCACAAGGCACCCTTGAGTAAGAGACGCACTGGGCTTTCTATTAACTACAATGTAAACCCATCTGTGGCAACAGTAAACACTCAGGGAAAGTGTGCCAGTAGTGACTGTGGTGGCGTAGTGTAAAGAGCAAAAGAGACACGCTGGGCGGGCGGGAGGGGAGGTGGACAGGTCCAACAATCATCTGATCGTTCGTGTCCCGCCTTCACAACGTTCAGTGTCATTTTCACCGTACAAACATAATAGTTTAATCCCAACCATGTTGTTTTTCTAAACCTAATTATAGTGGTTTTGTTGCCTAAAACTAAGTGTTTTTGTTTAATTCACAACATTAAGCATGTGTTTACTGCGACTGAAAAGTGACGCCGAGGGGTCACTGACAAAGTGTCAGTATGTGATGAGTTGGGATGAGAACGTGATGAAGAGATGTGACTGAGAAGCTGAAACTACCTTCTGCTACTGCCACTACACGATGGAAACCACATGATTAACTGAATTTGAGGTAATCGAAGAAGTCGGTTGGAGGTTTTTTTAAAAGAAACAACTCATCATTTGTAAATGCCGGTGGCAACATGTCGCAGTGCATTCTGCTCCGATGTTACAGCAGATTTACCTGGCTTATGACCCATACATGTAGTTTGAATCCAGGGCAAGCTTTGATAGAAACAGCAGAGAGATGCATAATAAGTATTGCCTTAAAATTAAAAGGCACCCTTGAACAACCCTGGACAGTGTAAGACTGTCAGTACTTTGCAGTTTACTGGTTTGATGGCACATTACTTTGGTGAAATAGGAGTTTGGCACTAAAGCTGTGAGGTTTACTGGAGGTCATCTATCTTCCGTTGGACCTCAGAAAATGGGGAAACTCTGCTTAGCTGAGAGGTCGTTTGTGTTGTTTCAGCTGTCTAGTGCAAAATGCATGAAACTTTAAATACTGAATAAATGTGTAACTACAGTATAACACTGCAATATGTGTTGAGTCCACACTGATCTGGTGTTTGTAACTAATATTAGCTGTTGAAACTAACACAAGTCTTTGAGGTTGGAGTGCTGGGTGAGAGGAGTGCTGTAGTCGGACTCCCAGTCCCTCTCAAACACAGCCTTCAGCTGTGATTGGACGGTTGGCTCCGGGGACTGTGATGCGGTCTGGTTGACGACCAATGCTGAGCCGGCTGTGTTCACAAAGTAGTCACCTGACCAGTTAGACGTACCTGAAGACAGAAAAACACAGATTATATTTTAGCCGATTCATCACGCTGGTTGGACAGGTGATTCATCAGATGTGATTAATATTATTTTCATAATTGATTAACTATGCAGTGTCTGTGCAGCTTTACCTATGTAGGCTATCTTGTCAGTCACCATGTACTTGTTGTGGTTGACTCTGGCAAAGGGAATCTCCTTCTGTTTGGGGCTGGCAGGCACCACAAACAGCCTCTGGATGAGGGGAACGACAGGTCATCAGGTTATTGTTTTTACTATACAATATGCATCATAACATGTACAACCTCCTTTCTCAGTGGCAGAGGAGACATGACCAAAACCAGAAACACAGAAGAGCTACGTACCACCTGGATGTCCAGTTTGCTCTTGGGGTCATAAACTGAAGCCAGAGACTTCAGGAAGGGAAACATGACGGGTTGGGTGCTGGCCCAGCAGCTGATCAGCAGACGCACTTTGATCTGCTTCTCGTACCCGACTCGCCTCAGCTGGGTGTCGATGTCGGCCCAGTACCTGCAGAGGGTGCCACACGCAGAGTATACAGTAAGTACATGGGACATCACATTAACCATTCAAATAAGTTGTGTCCCAATTCTTCCAAGGGAATGAAACTGAGAATAAGACTAGGCGTGCATACTAACATTTGCTAATTCACACTAAATCCAAAGCACAGCAGCGGCTAATGGGAATGTCATTAGTTTTCAGGTATATTAGCATGGCTAAAAATGACCTTCAGCAGTTCCTAAGAGCTGCACTAACTATAAAACTGAACTCTGCCTCTTCTATCTTATCTAAACTTTCCTCCCTGTAGTTCTGTTTCACCAGACTCTGAACAGCTGGACCTTTTAGGATGAGAGAACTCCATGGTGGGCAGGTAGTTCATGACAGCGATGTAGATGAAGCTCTGGGCGTCCTCCATCACACTGAGGATGGACTGAATGTCTGAAGTCCTGCCGGCTGCACAGAAGGACGGAGGGGAACTCTGAGAGAGAGAGAGAGAGAGAGAGAGAGAGAGAGAGAGAGAGAGAGAGAGAGAGAGAGAGAGAGAGAGAGAGAGAGAGAGAGAGAGAGAGAGAGAGAGAGAATAGATAGAGAGAGAGAGAGAGAGAGAGAGAGAGAGAGAGAGAGAGAGAGAGAGAGAGAGAGAGAGAGAGAGAGAGAGAGAGAGAGAGAGAGAGAGAGAGAGAGATAGAGAGAGAGAGAGAGAGAGAGAGAGAGAGAGAGAGAGAGAATGAGGAGGGAAATCTTGTAAAGTATTTGTAGATTTGCTGCCACTTCAACAACAAATAAGTAACTCTATGAGAGTTGACATAACTAATCGTCAATGTTCTTTATTTTCTTTAACAGAAAGGGTTCTTCTTGTTAATATACTGAAACAAAAACAGAAATCTCTCATCCGTCCCTCCCTGCATGTATCTTACCGACAGGTAGACGTTGGACGGCGTGTTGTTGAGTGACAACTGGAGGGGCGTGTCCTTGTTGTAGAGGGTGGAGAAGCTGCTGGGCCAAGGTGACGGGATGGACTGACTCTCTCCCATGAACCAATAGGCCTCAAAGATCTTCCCCAGGTCTGCAGCCAAGCAGCTGCAGTTATAGACCACCACGCCCAGCTCCTTCACCTACACACCAACGGCACAATATTAACTCATTCGCATCATATCACTGTGCAAATGATTTATATTCACACAAACAAGAGTCAGAATGTAAGAGATGACAAATGTCTAAAACCACAGAATTTGTGGAGATTTATTTACTTCATATTAGGGCTGCACGATTTTGAGAAAATATCAAATTGTGATTATTTTGACTGATATTTGCAATTGTGATATGATTTGTGATATTAAAGGGAATGATATTTTTTACATCATTATTCTCATTTTCATTGAAAAACATATTAAAATGATTATGGTTAGATTTTTGTAGGCCAGGACATCTCTGTAACAACACAATATTGAATTTAAAATGCTATTTTGACACACATTTCACCTTTAACAAATATTGCTCCTTAATTGTGCAGCCCTATTTTATATCAGGACAATATTTTCTTCTTCTTCTTTTCTAAACTTATTTTGAATGACATTTAACTAGTAATTCCTGAGATCTTAAATTCTACAGAAATGATTAAATAAAATAGTGTTTTATGAGATGTTGGTGCACTCTCCTAATTTATTTATATAGCACTTTTCACAGACATAAGTCACAAAGTGCTTAACAAGGACATTATATAACATACAAGAAAGAAATCATATGAGATTTGTGATCACAAGAGCCACAAGACATAATGGAAAAACACAATAGAGAACAGGATGTTCATGGCAGTGACAACTCAGCAAAATTATTACTGAACATATGATTGGGAAAGCTAAAACTGAGATGTGGTTTGAGATCATGACAGTGTTAAAGCAAGTTTAAATTCTTTCAGCATGGCATGTGACGGAAAGTTTGAGCCAACACAAGAACTTCCTCTTAAAAGAAGAAGAAACATAATTCTGATGGCATCGGTTACCATGACAACCTTTCATTCAGTTTAGCAGATATCACCTCGGCTCCTCTATCAGACTGGAACGCTGAATAATACTAATACTAATACTAATACTAAAACTAATACTAATACTAAAACTAATACTGAATTCAGAGTTTAAAGACTAAACAATACTTCATTTCTTATCCACTTCCTCCCACGATTACTGTGTGAAACACTGATGCTGTCTACAGAGTAACAAACATATTCTAGTAAACCATGTAAGAAATTCCCCAAAACACACAAATAGGATAACACATGTGATTCTGACTGATAACCTGTATGTGTGTGTGTGTGTGTGTTTGTGTGTTTGTGTGTGTGTGTGTGTGTGTACCTGTGTGAGGGACCTCCAGTCCATGTTGGCGCTGCCGATGTAAATGTGTTTCTTGTCCACAACCCAGAACTTTGTGTGGAGGACGCCTGTGGTGAGCTTTCTCATGTTAACGGTCCTGATGTCAGCTCCTGAAACACACATCACATATTCACTATCAGCTGAAAAACAACAGTTATGATGCACGGAAGGATTTTATTCACGAGCTCAAAAGATTGTCTTTGTTAGTGAGACCAGAGACAAACTGACAGCAGTGAATATAGGGCTGCAACTAACGGTTATTTTCATTGTTGATTTAATCTGTCGATTTATTTTCTCGATTAATCGAATAGATGTTTGGTCTATAAAATGTCTTGTTTTGTCCACAACTCAAAGATATTCAGTTTACAGAGACTTTTTTTTCTTAAAAAATAACTCAAACTGATTAATCGATTATCAAAATAGTTGGTGATTAATTTAAAAGATGACAATTAATCGATTAATACATGCAGCCCTAGGTGAATAACTGTTGAATTAACTGTAAAGCACAGCAGACCTGAATAATATTCTGCTTCATAGTACAGAGCCAAAAGAAATTAATTTTAATATTGATGTTTTGGGCAGAGGCTGAGACTCCATATCTAACATGTAGACAGAAATTTAAAAGAATCAGTGTTTCTCACAGCAAAAAGTTTAAATAATTAAATTATTTTTGGGTTAACAGAGGCATTTACCTATTTAATGTAGAAAAAACAACAATAAATAGTGTAAATAAGTGTTCATAATGAATTGATCCCCAGTGTAGCTTTACTCATAAAGCATTGTTTCATTTTAACCACTAGTTTGAGACTATTTTCCACACTTGAACCAAAAGAGATGTAAAATAAATATGAAAACATTAGAAACAAAGTAAATATTGCATTAAAATAAACAAAATAAAAATAATATCTTTGTGGCATTGAAATATTTTATATAAATTTAATCAAATTGATGTTTAATGCAACAAAATGTGCATTACATCAGACAAAACTCTTCATACATTTTATTTTTTATAATCAAAATCATTCAATTGGACAACATACTGTCACCAATTCCGGCCGTCATACTCCTCTCTCTCCCCATGTTTTCTGTCTCTCTACACTGTCAGCTCTCACATGACAGAAAAATGCCAAAAAGTGAAACAAACTAGAATATTAATGATCTCTGCAGACACAGGCTTAATATAAAGTCAATATTAAGCCAAACATCACATCTGACACTCGCTGGTACAAAGTTAGAGACAGTCGGCGGCTCACCTGAGTCGTTGAGCAGTCTGAGGTCTGCTTGTGGTTTACTCCCCTGTGGTGTGCTCACCGCGATACGAACAGACAACCTCCCTGAAAGTTCAGCTAGTGTCTTCAGAACCGTCTCACCCTGTGAACACAGCAACAAAATACATTTAACGTTGTAGATGTTATTCTTTGACTCGTCCATTATTAATCTCATCCCGTCTGCTTTCCACAGCTCCAGCTGACCTGATCGGCTGTTGGCTCGTGAGTGCCAGTGTCTTGGTTAGTGAGCGACCAGTAGAAGGAGGCGATGTCGACGCTGCTGCGAGCCTCGGACATCAGATTGACCCACGCCTGGTAGATGGAGGGGTTAGTGGTGCTGGACTTAAACTCCAGGCCTTCAGGGATGCTCTCCACCAGAACGATCCTGAGCGGAGGCGGGGGGGCAGAGATCATGATTAATAATATCTGGACTCCTGGTTCAGTCTATAGAGTAGAGCTTGATTGATAAACTGACCAGGTTGAGATTAGTTTATCGCAGATAAATTATTATATGACATGTCAGCTGATGAGTAAAAAGATATTTTAGTACAGAAATGCCAAAGATGTGTTACATGTTTGAGGTCATTTGGAAACAACTTCATAGTCTACTTGCCAGCAACGAGAACCCGGAAATGTTGAGTACCTTAAAGTTTTATGTTAGAAATGTTCAATATGGGTCCCCAGCATTTAGAAACTGCCGGATGCTAACTTGCATATGTTGTGCAACTTGTATAATTAGCATAATCACATATATGGACGATATTTCAGCAACTGCTTTGAGTATTGGAGTGCTTCTGGGGATATTGATGACGCTGAATCCATTTCTGATATTGTCAAAATAAATAAATGGTTGTTTAAACCAGAAGTGGCCGTATTTCATCCCACGTTGTGCCAATTTTGGTGAAGTTTCATTCAATTTAGAAGGATTGGATTGGGCAGATAACTTCTGTATTTGAGATAATTGAAATAGCATCAACTCTGTTATAAATTGCAGGATATTTATGAACACAGTTATCCAAACTATGCCAAACATGTACATTTTAATTTCCACACCCTTACACTCTGAGGTGACTCACAATTGGGTATTGGAGGTAACTAAGGCAAGTACCACACCAAACTAGAATAATATGACTACGGCTAAATAATATCCTCAAACAAAGAGAGGAGGGTTTATAATACAAGTGGAAACATTCCAGGGTTTACAATAGGGCTCTATAGTTTGGCAAATAGACTATTATATAGCTTGTCAAGTTTATTTTTCAATTGTAAAATGTCCCACTCAGTACACACCTTACCCACAGTTCTTAAAAAAAAGGTCCACTTGCTTGTTGTGGATCGAATAAACTGTCAAGCTTGACTTTTAAACCACAGTTCAATCACAACTGAGCAAACTGTTGACGAAGAAATGTGCAACAAGCTGCAGAATCAGAGGTACACTATCTCTTCACATCTTTAGAGTTTGCTCTCAGATTATCAGTACTGAATAGTGTTTACATTATGTGACAGCTATTAAAACAGCTGGTATGATACACAGTTTCAAACATGAAGGCTTAGTAAATGATTGTGTCTGTGTGTGTGCAGGTGTTTTGCTTACTTGCAGGGGTCTGAGCAGGACTCTCCCTCGGGCAGACGGAGGCTGCTGCTCGGGCCGGGATGGGAGGAGGGAACCCTCGGTGTCAGGAGGTTATAGAGCGCCGTGGCGGCCAGCAGCACAGTGGCCACGGTGGCCAGAGCTAACACACATCTGGAATACTGGAGGGGGTGGGGGTGTAAATCATATTTATCTCCGGATGTGTGTATTTATTTGTGAGATGTGACGACTGTGATGGATTCTGTTTGACTTATTTGGTTTAGTGCTTAAGTCATTTGGTGTTTTATAAAGTGTGTGTGTTTCTGTAACGTACCTCATATGCTTTCCTGTTGGATTCTTGTCTCCTCCTCTCCACGTCCAGCTGTAGGCATCAGAAGAACACATTAACACAATGAGTATATACTATTTTGAGGATTTTAATTTCAACCTCACCAAATTCGCAACATGAGATCATTTTGTTATTGGGAACTCCATGTTTGCGACCCATGAATGAGCAGCAGCAGAACGGTTTGTTGTTGGGATTATTGGTGCTTTACTACTATATAAACTACTATTAAAGTGAATATCATGGCCAAGCAGGGAGACACTTTCACTCTTTTTTTTTTTTTTTTTTAAGTTATTTTTTTGGGGGCATTTTCCATTTTTATTGAGAGGACAGTGGATAGAGTCTTGGAAAGGGGGGAGAGAGAGAGTGGATGCGTAAAGGGCCACAGGCCGGATTCGAACCCGGGCCGCCGCGGTCAGGACCAAGCCTTGATACATGGACGCCCGCTCTACCAACCGAGCTAACCCAGGCGCCCGAGACACTTTCACTCTTCACCTGTGGTTTTTGTGATTTGGTTGAACTGAAACTTTAATGGAGGATGATTTCCTGAATTCTTCCACAGTTGAGTTTTCTGTGGGTAAAACCATCTGCAGCCATAAATGTGTGAAACTAATTGTATAATTTGTTAATAATATTAACTCTGTTGATGACAATGGATTTCTTTTTTTAAAGAAGAGTGAGTATAAAATGGAAATATGAAATGGAGATGTGATTCAGAGCTGACTCGGGATGATTATTATGGGGAAACTCCACGGTTCTGATGTGAGTAACAAGCTCACTGAATTTAACAGAAAGCATTTTCTCATACCACATAGTCTAAAAATACAGTAGAGATTAACAGGGCTGCATCAATTATATTAAATTTCTACGGCACACAATGGGCCTCACGCAGCAATATTCTCTTAATTTTCTGTTACAAATAAGAGTCAAGAGTCAACTCCAGATGCACCAAATGTTCTTAGCAATCCAAATCTGCTCTCAGATTGGTGTCGGTGTGCTGAAAGATGAATCCAACTTGACCACAAATTGGAGGCGTGTGGCCGATTGTTCATTATTAGCAAAGGTAAGGCCCCCTTAATGGAGGAAGGAATGAAGGAAGGAACGAACAATAGATCGATAGATTGATTTGATCCAGAATTTGGAAATTCTACAACAGTAGTAGTGAAACTGAGGTACTGTTAAATAAACTTAAATAAAGTATGATTGTCCAGAGCGTCAGTACTGGTGTTACAGGAAAATCAAAAAGCATCTAAGAGCAGCATGTAAGTTATTCAGAAGATGAACGCATGTGATATCATTCAAGGGTTTTTATAGTCTTAATTGGCATCAATGGACCAATGGTATTTTTTTAGCCCACACATTTAATAATCAAATAATTTTAATTACTTTAAATATATATATTTAATAATATAAATTTGATTGTTTTTTTGATGTTCCTCAAATTTAAAACTCATGCTTCCTTGCGTTGGACAAACAATTAGTGGATGTGAAAACAAGATGTGTTTTTCTTAAGAGTGTTCTCGATCACTCGTACAATGTTCCCTCTAACCTCAGAGAGGAACATAAATAAGAACACATTGGTGTATCCCAGAAGTCAAGAGGAACTAACAAAATAAGAACAAATCATGGATACGAACAAACATAAGAGGAAATCTGTTTGTATATGGCTTCATGCATGAGGTCCACTGTCAAAATAAAGATGCCAGTCTCAAGTTACAAGAGTCACAAGTGAAATATGACAGATAAAAACGTCCCAGGTGATCAATTAGACTTCTAAAGTGTGAACAAATGAATCTCCACATAAGAGAAGCTTTACCTGGTAAATGTTTGGTATTTTGACTTGATAACTAATTTAAACAAATAATCAAAAAATGGAAATCATTCAAAATCTACTTTCTGTTTATCAACTCCATCTGAAAAGCAGCTTACCTGGTTGTAAGGAACGTCCGTCTTCATTGTCAAACACAGAATGACATCTGATTTAATGGATATCAGTAGTTTCAGCTCTGGTCAGATGATGCTCCGCAGCTGTGAGACCAAACAAGAGGAACAAAACACGCAATGTTACATCACATGTTCATGTGTGGTGAGTGACCCGATACTGCTGCAGCTTGAAATGGCAGCAGGACATACAAATCCTAAATTCATTACACAGAGATCCTGGTATGACATCGATAAACTGCATTCAACACACTGATGTTTACCAACCATGTTTATAAGAAACATATAAAGTGAATTTGACAATTGAATAATTTAGGAAAAGGGGGAATCTACAGAGTTTCTGTTGAGAGATACTAATAAATGTGTTTGCTTTAACTCCATAGCTATGAAACAACACAGCAATCTCAAACACCATTGTTTCACCTCTACAAACACACCTCTGCCTAACCTTTACAGACGTGACAAAGAGAGGGTTCTAGATGTTTTCAACACCACAGACAGAGAACAACCGGCACAGCTCATCTCTAGCACAAAGCCACACACGGCTCCAGCTGCTGACAAGCCGGGACTGCTGGGAGCCGGGGCTGCTGGGAGCCGGGGCTGCTGGGAGCCGGAGCTGCTGGGAGCCGAGCTCATGAGCACCAAAAAAACACCCCACATAAAAAAAAAAAAAAAAGCAGTTTACTGGCATCTCAGGTCTCGTGATTAATGAGGTTTGATTGCTTAAAAGAGAGGGGAAGTAGGGAAAGCCTGAAAGCTGACTCAGTGAAGCTTCAGTATGTCTGACGTGGTGTCTCCTCACAGAAACATGTGACTCATTACAGCTGCTGGAACAGAAACATACAATATACTGGACTGTTTGGTTTGAGAAAAGAGCTGCACATGGAGGAAACACGCTCTTCAACATGTACATTACGTTACATGCATGATATTTTGTTTTTAAGTGACTGGCTTTCCTGTAAACTGAATGCAAAGATTGCAAAACATTTCCTGCTTGTGCAAAAATGTGTATGCTGCACAGGTAAGTAAGGGAAGAAATGAGAAAGAAAAACAGCTGAGTGATATTGGAAACCAAACAATGCTGGGTTTATACCGAAACTGAGTCTGAATCTGACATATTTCATATCTACAACTGAAGCTACAGGCTCTTGTTGGATCAAGAATATGATAAGGAAGGTATTTTTCAGGCCTCATAGGAAAAAAAACATCTTGATTCAATGAATAAACCTGCAAGAGATAACACAAATGTTCCAGTATCACTTGTTTAACATTGGTACATTTTGCTCTCCTTGCTTTGAGCTTTATAGAGCAGATGATCTCTATTATCTCTATATATCAAAGTAAATAAAAAAAGCTTTAAGTGTCTTTGTCAAAGTGTGCCAGATCGTTTAGGTCTGACTCATGCATGTATTATTTGACCACTGGTAGCAGAGGACAGAGGAGGCCTGTTATCTGTGCAGAAGGACAAATCACATTAGAGTAAACAACTTAGAGAGAGGGACTAGAGTTTTGGCTCAAGTTGTAGAAGTGAGAGTGAGTCACAGAAGACTACTCACTCAAAAGAAGAAGACAAAAGGAACACACTCATTTGTGAGCTTCAGAGTACATACAGTAACACAGAGAGAGTACATACAGTAACACAGAGAGAGGACATACAGTAACACAGAGAGAGGACATACAGTAACACAGAGAGAGGACATACAGTAACACAGAGAGAGGACATACAGTAACACAGAGAGAGGACATACAGTAACACAGAGAGAGGACATACAGTAACACAGAGAGAGGACAGTAACACAGAGAGAGTACATACAGTAACACAGAGAGAGGACATACAGTAACACAGAGAGAGGACATACAGTAACACAGAGAGAGGACATACAGTAACACAGAGAGAGGACATACAGTAACACAGAGAGAGGACATGCAGTAACTCAGTTACAGTACATACAGTAACACAGAGAGAGGACATACAGTAACACAGAGAGAGGACATACAGCAGGGATGTCCAAACTTTTTTCACTGAGGGCCACATACAGAAAAATATACGAAAGGCTGGGCCACTCACTAGAGGTGAGGTATATCCCCTCACCTCTAGGGTTTTAAAATTAACAAAATTAATCAAATGAGGTAAATTATGCTTGATATTTGAATATGCTTAAAGAAAAAAAAATCCTACATCAGAACTTTCCATTAATGTGTTTTCATTTATTTTGTTACAAAAAGGGTTGGCAGCTCATTCTCAAAACAGCAGCCTGAGATTGCTTCTTAGTCAGGATGGTGATCCCCTTTCACAGCCCTGTATACAGGGAGACAATAAGGGGAAAAGGGGATGGGTATATTAATAATAAGTTATTGGGGTTGTTAACAAATCAACTAACGTTTTTGATGAAATGTTATCAACTTTAATTGACTGAATTTATGAAGTAATTAGGCTTGTGAACACATGAATACTGTGTAATATATTTTAACTCACCTATAATGGGAACAGCGCTGCACTTAGTGGGAGCAGTGATGCTGCGCTTTGGACTGAAGGATGGCTGGCAGGTCGGGAGTAAGTTTGGTGGTTGAGATGCGGAGGACATCACAGAGATGGCTGTCGGTCATTTTGGTTCTCAGTCTGCTTTTGTTCAGAGTTAACAGAGAAAATGTTTGCTCACATATGTATGTTGAGCCGAACAGACTCATCAGAGGTAGAAGTCGGGTAGGGGGAGAAGCTGATGCTGATTCTTCAGAGAATCATCACACTGCATTTCGATGAGCTCTAATTGCAGACTCTCTTCGACTTCTTCTGCATCCATCAGGAAGGGAGTCGAGAACAGCTGGATTTCTTTCTCAATGGCAGAAAAATCTTGGAAGCGCTGACTGAATTCTGTCATGAGAGATGTGATGACAGACACATATTTTCCCTTTTTAGCAGAAAGGTTGACCTCTGGAAAAGCAACTTTGACTTCGGACAGCGTGGGGAAGTGCGCAACATTGAAGTTACGTAGCTGTGTCTCAAAGAGACGAAGCTTCACACAGAATGCTTTCATGTGTGCGTAAAGTTGTGGCACAAGCTGGTCTTTGCCTTGCAGGCTCTTGTTCAGTGTGTTGACATGACCAGTAAGATCAACTAGAAATGCCAGGTCTGCCAACCATACAGGGTCACTCAGTTCATGAAGAGGTCGGTCCTTCTCTTTCAAAAACGGATCAATTTCTGATCTCAGGGAATAAAATAAAACCGTACTGATTTGGAAAAATTCTCCAGTCTGCATCGGACCAGTCTATCTCGCCTACTGTATCCCACAATGCAAAGCGGCGGAACAGCACAGGCTGCGGGTATAAAAACAGCATCCAGAAGCTGCTCTTTTTTTACGTTTTCTGTAGCCATTTCAACACTAAATTCACTTCTGAACGTTTTTGAGGCGAGAAATCAACTGTGTAGATTATTAATATCGGCAGTTTTACGAAGTTAGATGGCGAATCGAACATTTGTTCCACCGTTGTCGGAGTTTAGAAGCTCCACAGAATACCGTGACAGCCAGCGAGCGCCTGCCCGGGTCGCTGCCAGCAAGCCGGGTAGTCACGCTTAGAGACCGCTATGAGCTGCTGGAGCTCTCTAGAGACCGGTCTGTAGACGAGAGGCTTTGATTTCCTTGTTGATGGATAGTTTGTTTAAATATCCCAACACAGATGTCCATTATAAATTAACAGGAACCTGTGTTTATTTGCCTTTTTTCGAGTTAAAAAGCTCCACAATCACCCGCGGGCGTAGCTCGCTGGAGAGCCGGCCAGTGACGCTCACAGAGCGGCTACAGAGCAGCAGAGTGGCGAGGGAAGATGAGAGGAGAGGAAGAGGAGAGAGAAGAGGAGAGGAGAGGAAGAGGAGAGGAGAGAGAAGAGGAGAGGAGAGGAAGAGGAGAGGAAGATGAGAGGAGAGGAAGAGGAGAGGAAGAGGAGAGGAGAGGAAGAGGAGAGGAGAGAGAAGAGGAGAGGAGAGGAAGAGGAGAGGAGAGAGAAGAGGAGAGGAGAGAGAAGAGGAGAGAGAAGATGAGAGGAGAGGAAGAGGAGAGAGAAGATGAGAGGAGAGGAAGAGGAGAGAGAAGAGGAGAGGAGAGGAGAGGAGAGGAAGAGGAGAGAGAAGAGGAGAGGAGAGAGAAGAGGAGAGGAGAGAGAAGAGGAGAGGAGAGGAGAGGAGAGGAAGAGGAGAGAGAAGAGGAAGAGGAGAGAGAAGAGGAAGAGGAGAGAGAAGAGGAGAGGAGAGGAGAGGAGAGGGAAGATGAGAGGAGAGGAAGAGGAGAGGAAGAGGAGAGAGAAGAGGAGAGGAGGAGAGGAGAGGAGAGGAGAGAGAAGAGGAGAGAGAAGAGGAGAGGAGAGGGAAAGAGCAGCTTCTGACGGGGCAGAGAGGTTCCTGATGACACAACATGACACTTTTTTAACATGTCTCTAATATCTGGAGGGAGATCAGTCCTTTTGCTGTAACTGAAAAAGCAGTTTGAGTAAAGTAAACGTTGTGGATGAATGTTTTATATTTCCCGTCTCTCCTCGTTGATGATCCTGTTTGTCGGACTTCTTTATGAGCTGTCAGAATAAATAGTTTAAACCTGCAGTATCTTATAAAGTAAACAAACATAACATAAACAACAAAATCAAAGTTGTATTTTTTGATAATATTGTAATAGTGGTACAAGTTAGTTTTTTTGTCCTGTGCTTTAAGAGCTGGTTTGAAGGCTTAAGCCTCGTCTAGCATACAAATACATCACTTTAACTGTCACATACTGCATACTACTGAGGAACGCAGTATACAGTATGTACTGCATACTGCATACTACTGAGGAACGCAGTATACAGTATGTACTGTATACTGCATACTACTGAGGAGCGCAGTATACAGTATGTACTGCATACTGCATACTACTGAGGAGCGCAGTATACAGTATGTACTGCATACTGCATACTACTGAGGAGCGCAGTATACAGTATGTACTGCATACTGCATACTACTGAGGAACGCAGTATACAGTATGTACTGCATACTGCATACTACTGAGGAACGCAGTATACAGTATGTACTGTATACTGCATACTACTGAGGAGCGCAGTATACAGTATGTACTGCATACTGCATACTACTGAGGAGCGCAGTATACAGTATGTACTGCATACTGCATACTACTGAGGAACGCAGTATACAGTATGTACTGTATACTGCATACTACTGAGGAGCGCAGTATACAGTATGTACTGTATACTGCATACTACTGAGGAGCGCAGTATACAGTATGTACTGCATACTGCATACTACTGAGGAGCGCAGTATACAGTATGTACTGTATACTGCGCTCCTCAGTAGTATGCAGTATGCGGTTTCGAAAACAGCCACTGTTTTATGAAGTCCCCATCTGAGAAAGGTTTCCCGTGTCGCGCTATGAGTTGAGCTACTTCGTAGCTAGCTATTGTAGCATTTTCTTGTGTTTTGTTAGCACGGAAACAATACTGTTGTTGAGCTAGCAGGCTAGCTGCCATTAGCTTTACTTTCTCTTCTCGCTCAACACCAGTGTAGGACGTGTAGGTCTGATGTTTGGTTTCGTAGTGTCTTCGTACATTATACTCTTTCGTCACTGCAACAGTTTCATTGCAAATCAAACAGACACACTTCCCCTTGACCTCTATGAAAAAATATTCATTTTCCCACGTGTCTGAAATTGTCTGCACTCACTTGCTATCTTGCGTTTCTTTGGTTCTGCCATTTTTGGTCATCAGTGGCAAACCTTTTCTTTGATTAATTGTGTTTTGCAGGGAATCTGCCTTGTTGAAGGCAGTAGCTCCATCTCGTGGTAAAACTAAGAACTACAATACACTCAAGTGCAAGTTTCATGTGTGGGCCACATTCCATACATACAGTAACACAGAGAGAGGACATACAGTAACACAGAGAGAGGACATACAGTAACACAGAGAGAGGACATACAGTAACACAGAGAGAGGACATACAGTAACACAGAGAGAGGACAGTAACACAGAGAGAGGACATACAGTAACACAGAGAGGACAGTAACACAGAGAGAGGACATACAGTAACACAGAGAGAGGACATACAGTAACTCAGAGAGGACATACAGTAACTCAGAGAGGACATACAGTAACACAGAGAGAGGACATACAGTAACTCAGAGAGAGGACATACAGTAACACAGAGAGAGGACATATAGTAACACAGAGAGAGGACAGTAACACAGAGAGGACATACAGTAACACAGAGAGAGGACATACAGTAACACAGAGAGAGGACAGTAACACAGAGAGAGGACATACAGTAACACAGAGAGAGGACATACAGTAACTCAGAGAGAGGACAGTAACACAGAGAGAGGACAGTAACACAGAGAGAGGACATACAGTAACTCAGAGAGAGGACATACAGTAACACAGAGAGAGGACAGTAACACAGAGAGAGGACATACAGTAACACAGAGAGGACAGTAACACAGAGAGAGGACATACAGTAACACAGAGAGAGGACATACAGTAACTCAGAGAGGACATACAGTAACTCAGAGAGGACATACAGTAACACAGAGAGAGGACAGTAACACAGAGAGAGGACATACAGTAACACAGAGAGGACAGTAACACAGAGAGAGGACATACAGTAACACAGAGAGAGGACAGTAACACAGAGAGAGGACATACAGTAACACAGAGAGAGGACATACAGTAACACAGAGAGGACATACAGTAACACAGAGAGAGGACATACAGTAACACAGAGAGAGACAGAGAGAGGACATACAGTAACACTGAGAGGGCATACAGTAACACAGAGAGGACATACAGTAACACTGAGAGGACATACAGTAACTCAGAGAGAGGACATACAGTAACACAGAGAGAGGACATACAGTAACACTGAGAGAGGACATACAGTAACACAGAGAGAGGACATACAGTAACACAGAGAGAGTACATACAGTAACACAGAGAGAGTACATACAGTAACACAGAGAGAGGACATACAGTAACACAGAGAGAGTACATACAGTAACACAGAGAGAGGACAGTAACACAGAGAGAGGACAGTAACACAGAGAGAGTACATACAGTAACACAGAGAGAGGACAGTAACACAGAGAGAGTACATACAGTAACACAGAGAGAGGACAGTAACACAGAGAGAGTACATACAGTAACACAGAGAGAGTACATACAGTAACACAGAGAGAGGACAGTAACACAGAGAGAGTACATACAGTAACACAGAGAGAGGACATACAGTAACACTGAGAGAGCTAGTAGAAGGCTAAAAACAGCTAATGTGGGTCACTTTGGAGAGTAACAAAGAGTTTAAGTTCTTAAAAACACTTTAGGTTTCATAAGAAGCAATTAAGGACACTGTTAAGTCTTTAACAGTAGCATAATGTCCATTAATAAACCGTTAACTTACCAGCTTTGGTAACACAAACAGAGTCGCAAAACAACAACAACAACTCACTTCCAGCTGTATAAAACAGTCAACTCACCTGTTATTATGAGTCCAGGTGAATTAAAATCCAGCATATAACCACTCCCACGTCTGTTCTTCACACACAATCACATTTCAGGTTGTTGTTTCATTGTTAAATACACAAATAACAGAGAATAAGCTGTTAAAGTACCGATCTGGAAACACACAGTGAGACAGTGAGATATGAGTCATGTGATCACAGCCGGACAGCCAATCAGAGAAGAGCTTTCCGTGTGACGTAATCAGGCAAGTTACAGTAGTGCAGTTCTCAGTTTTAACCACTAGATGACGCCGTTTATCCATGATAGAGACACAAAGCACATTTAATTAAGGGGAGATATTACAGGTGAATGTTTTAAATACCATGAAACTATCCCAGTTGATTACTTATATTAAAGGTCCCATATCGTGCTCATTTTCAGGTTCATACTTGTATTTTGTGTTTCTGCTAGAACATGTTTACATGCTGTAATGTTAAAAAAAAACTTTATTTTCCTCATACTGTCTCTCTGAATATACCTGTATTTACCCTCTGTCTGAAACGCTCCGTTTTAGTGCATTTCAACAGAATTGCAACAGAATTGCAATGGAATTGTGCTGCTAGGCAACAGTTTGGTTCCATGTTTACTTCCTGATGTCAACTGATGTCATTCACATACACTGCAACAGGAAATAATCTGGGACACATTTAGAATGTTTACGTTTAAAACCGTGTAATGTTCTAAATATTGTATATTTGTGACATCACAAATGGACAGAAATCCTTACGGCTTGTTTCAAACGCACAATTTCTGAATACGGGCTGTGTGTATTTCTCTGTATATTGAGCGTTTTGATAGTTTAACAGTACTTATATAGCACTTAAACCTGCTTTATAATGTAAAAGACCTGAAAATCTCACTTTTTACAATATGGGACCTTTAAGACAATAACTTTTCTATTACAAGTAGGAGAAACCTACAGATGCAAATAGACAAAGTGTAGTAATTCAACAAAACTCCTTTTCTGTTTCTGTTACTGAGAAACCCTTTGTGTCCACATTTACTGTAACATATAATGAAAGATCAGGGACAATAGATACATGCAGTTCACATCCACATCCACATATATCAATTCTACTGGAAACTTCCTTTTATTGTGAGTTTGAAAGTGTCAACAAACTCAAAGTGTAACTCTAATCACTCTTCTCATTTCTCTATTTTATGCCTCCTCGTCTCCTCATCCTCTCTCCTCCTATCTCCTGTCTAGGGACTATGACACGAGGGGAGGAGGCGAGGAAAGGAATCGAGGGTGTACAACATAGGAAATGAGAAGAGCCCTAACTGAAGCCACAGGTGTGATGATTGAACCTCAACAGGGGGCGCCACAGTGCAGAAATACAGACTTCTTCAGTGATGGTTGGAAATGGAGACAGCAGAGAGAGAGAGAGAGAGAGAGAGAGAGAGAGAGATGTTAATCAGTTAGAAGAGAGACACAGTGTAGTTTATTTCCTCCAACAGCTCACAACACAGAGCCACCAGGAATATCCATTAAAAACATGATGATAAATATGTAACTCTGAATATATGGCTTCATAAAAGGTGTGGTGAAGGGACATGTTTCCTTTTGTTAGTGGTGAAACCGGCCGTTTGATAAGAGAGAAAGAGCCAGACTGAAAGAATTCCAAGATTACCACACACACATACTGTATATATATACCGGTATATGATAAGGATACTTTTAAGTGTTTATTTCCACTTTAAGGTGCGTGTCATGTGTATGTGTGCATGTGTGTGTAACCATGGAGACCATATCCCAGAATATCCCAGACAGTTTTATTCTTTTACAACACCTTGGGCCGAGTTATGGCGAGGTTATAAAAAGCTGACGTGCTTCACTTCCGCAGCAGAGATCCCTTCCGTCCTCACCTACAGTAGTTAGTGATGCTTCTTATTCAGTCACCTACAATCATTTAACAAATTCATTTCTCACTTCTCGTAAACAGTTATTTGTCTTTTAGTAATTAATTGTCCACTTTGAATGTTAGCCCTAATGTTTGTAAATGTTTTGAATTATAAAAAGTGAACAGAAGCTAAATGAAAATGAGATTTATTTGCTGTTTGTAAGTTGAGTAATGACGTTAAATGAGTCAGTTTTCATCTTGCACCATCATAGTTTAAATCCGTTCATCATTTACTCATCATGTACAACAACATCACTACTTTTTTCTTTTATTTCTCAACTTTCTGAATCACCCAGAGTGGGCTGATAGTGGACTAACGCACCATAAAGGTTATTTTCCTCATGGAGGTCCATTTTCCCAGAGTGGGTGTGTTTGTGTCCCTGTGTTACTGCGTCAGGGTTGAACCCAGTGAGTCACCCAGCAGCAGCTACCTGAACTCAACTGGGCCTCTGCTCTTCACTGCTAACAACGCTTCCTGTTTGTTTTTTTACTCACTATAGTTCTGCTTAAAGACGCCGTTTTACCCAAATGACTTTCCCCTTTGCATTTTGGGTAACTGATTCTCCAACGACATTCTCGCAGTTACCTTCAAGTGCTTGAATTGTATTTCCATTTCTGTTAGAAGTCCCCTCTTCACTGCTGTGCAATGATGTGATTCACTAAGGGGAATCCAGTTTAATCCACTATATATGATTCTTATCAGTCTTATCTTAGTGGGTCAGAATCCTGAAATGGCTTCTGTGTAATACTAAATAAAACTAAATCAAAATAAATGTTTCTATTCTTGTTTTTCACCTGAGTGTAGAGATGTGTGAGATCATGCAAATAACAACCCACCTGTTTTTTTTTGTTTATGTATTTTATTCAGTGAAGAGTCTCTCAAAGGTTTAGTCGGCTATTTATGGCTGCGTGGGCCATAAAAACACTGACGTCACCATAGTAGTTTTATAGTAGCTCTGTCATCAGACAGCAACACAACGCAAATTCTTAACGGGAACATCAGAGAGACTCAAATTCCATGGAACTAGGTGTGGAGTATTATGACGTCACATTTCTTCAGCAGTGCATTCACTCTTTCCTGTGTAATATTCTATTTTATAGTATTGTAAACTAAAAATCAACTTAAAAAATGGGGAAAAATATGACAACTTATCACATATTTTAAATATCTCCAAATTATAATTTTGGTGATTTTCATAAATAAACTTAAGCTTCTATCAACCCTCTGGTAAAACAATAAGACCAAGTTTACACATTACTAACGCTGAAACAATTTGTAATTGAAAAACACAAATTGTATTAACAATATCTAGAATCGATCCATCATTTAAGTCATTTATGAAGGAAAAATGTCAAACTTAATCTGGTTCCAGCTTCTTAAACGTAAAGAGCTGCTGCGCTTTCTCTGTTTTATGTAATTGTAAACTGAATACATTTAGATTTTGGACAGTTGGGACTGTTCACCTGGGCTCTGGGTCCTTGGGCTGCCATTTTCCCAAAGTAAAATAATAAATAATAATAAACAGATTAATTAATAATTAAAATAATCTTAAATTTATGGCTGAAATGTTTAGATGAAATCGACAGATAAATAATCAACAACGATTCTAATAATCAATAAATCATTTCAGTAATTTTTCAAGCAAAAATGCCACCGTGGCTTTCAGAAAGTGCGGTGGGTATTTTTCACTATTTTCTGATATTTTATAGGCTGTTTAAGTAATTGATTAATCGGCCTGATTTCTCTTACTTGCCTGCAAAACAAATAATGAATTCCCTCTATTTTTCCTGTGTTCCTCTAGACCAGGGTCAGCAGCCTCTACTATCAAAAGAGCCATTTTATGCAAAAAAAAAAAAAAAAGAATCTGTCTGGAGCTGCAAAACATTTGAGCATTGTGATGAAGGTAACACAGTTTATAGTCTAAGTATTTAGTATATAAGTCTAATGCAGTGAGGGCCAAAGAGACAATGTACTGCGGAGTATTAGGGCCACACATTGAGGGAAAAAACATCTGAGATTTCCAGAATAAAGTCATAACTTTATGAAAAAAAGTCGGAATATTACAAAAATAAAGTCATAACTTTACAAGAAAAAAAGTAATAATATTATGAGAATAAAGTCTTAACTTTACGAGAAAAAAGTCGTAATATTCCGAGAATAAAGTCGTAACTTTACGAGAAAAAATGTCATAATATTATGAGTATAAAACCATAACTTTACGAAAAAAAAAGAAAATAACACGTAAAATTACTACTTTATAATATTATGACTTTATTCTCATAATACTACGACTTTTTTTCCATAAACTTATGACTTTATTCTCATAATATTACCACCTTTTTCTCGTAAACCTTTGACTTTATTCTTGTAATATTATGACTTTATTCTTGATGTGGCCCTAATACTCCATCGTACAGTCGTACCGTCGTACCGTCGTACCGTCGTACATTAGACCTACAACAATGATAAATTAAAATTAAAATGTAAACAAAAAACATTTATTCATTTCCATGTTTAAAAATCCACAGGGAGCCACTGGAGAGGAGCTAAAGAGCTGCAGGTTGCCGACCCCTGCTTTAGGAGATTCTGCAACTTTCTTTTTTGAAGGAACATGTTCTGATCCAGGTTCATTAAAATAGTCTCTTTGTCCCAGAATGCAAAGGACCAAAGATCCTCTGGGGACAGTTTTGTGGTTTTAGAAGCCATGCTGTTGAATAAACAACAGTTTCTCTCTTAACGGAGCTAAAAGACGGTCACAGGTTGGACCTAACTGACTCACGCCGTCCTGCTGAGCACTGAGCTTCATTAGTCGCTATTGATCTGCTGCTCTCTAGCATGTTCTCTCTCTGTCACACACAAGCACGCCCGTACGCTCGCACACACACACGCACGCACTCACGCATGCACGCACGCACACCAGGATCTGTGCAGTTAAAGGATGTAGAGAAGGAAGTGGAAACACTGCTGCAAACCAGTCACCACCCAACTGACTGACTGACTGACTTGTTAACAGGCTGGGTGGAGAGGCAGGTTGTGTCCTCTTAGCCCCTAACACTAACCTCACTGATCACAACTACAGTACAAACCAAACCTTAACTTAAATCTAATTCTAACCATAAACCCTAAAATCAAGTCCTAACTCTCAAACAGCTCTTAGAAAAAGTTAGGACCAGAACAAATGTCTTCACTCTCAAGGTCTAAAAATTGAAAATGTGTCCTCACAAACAGGCATATGTAGGAACGCACACACACACAAACACACACACACACGCACACACACACAGACACACCACCTGGACCACACCTAGCTCTCCCAGCGCAGCGTGCCACAACAAAACATTCCTTCAAGTTGCTCAACTCCTGACAGGTGATAACCTTTTATGAACTGAGTGAAAACTAGACATACCTCTGCTACGTTGTTATGAATATGTGTTGGCATATCAACAAATATTACTCTCTCTCTATAGATATCATTTTACATCCACCTCTGACAGTTCAAACTCAAAATAAATACAACATTAAACAAACTAAAAAACAACTCTTTCATTAAAGTCTCCTCTCCTTATAACTATTTTTTATATAGTTGATTTGTATGAACGCTATATGCTCCTGGACTCTAGACTCTAGACTGGACCTACACGCTGACACAAAACATCTGTGGATAAATTAGAGAATAAATAAAATGACAAGAAATTGATTTTGACCGTAAGCCAGTTTGTTCTGTTCACCCTTCACCCCGTGTGGGACTGAGCTGGACTCGGTGACCAGGTCCGGGGGCGGGGGAGTGTGGGGGAGGTATGTGGGTGACAATGGTGAGACGGCTGAGCAAGAGAACAGGCTGTTCAGCCACAGGTGAAGGCTGACAGATACTGTCCAGATACTGCATGATCTGGGGGTCAAAGACGAAGTTGTGGGGGCCATAGTTACGCTCTTAAAATGATGATGATGTGTTGTTTGAAACACTTCCTGTGTCGAGTTTTTGTCCTATTCTTCGTTGCAAAATATCTCTTACTGTCGTAAGCATGTCGATCGGGCAGTTCGGACGCAGTAGTGGCCGTCAGGCATCAGGTCTTCATCGGGACCGCTCCTCAGTTAGGAGGTGGAGCGCGGCAGTAAAGTCAACGCAGTTCCGGTATAGCTACAGGTAATTAGTAATGTTGGGGTTGATAAACGATCTAGAATGTGACTGTTTAGTTTTGCTGAGACAGAGTGTGTCTGACACATTTACATGAATAAAAGCATTCTGAAAGCAATCTCTAAATCTCTGTTTTCGGTTGAACATGTTGATCTTGTGTTGTAATGTGGACAAGAAAAACAACGGTTTTAAAAAGGCAATCCTTCAGATTTTAGTTCTGGTTGATTCATAATTTCTATTTGAGTGAAAACAATGGGATTGTGCTCAGAGTTTAGCAGTCTGGAGTCTTGTTATTGATACATGAACCTAGAAATTGAATAGGAAAATAATATTTTTATGTGCATGAGCTTAAAGTTTTCAGAATTGTGTGTATATGGTGCCTTCAAATGAAACTCGTGAGCTTGTGTTTACAACATGGGAAGTCGTGTACACAATATGCTTGGCGTTCAAGTGTTTAAGTCGTGAAGAACATCGCTGCTAAGCAACGGCAATATTAACGTTACTGTCGGCGTCTAGGAGCCACAGAGGCTAACAACAAGAAGAAAAACAATATACGACTAAAATTACAATATATTAACTTATTATGCACCGAAAAATTAACTTCCAGGCCTCTGCCATTTATGACAACGTCAACAAACACATCACAGGTCGTGAACTTGGAGCTTTCAGAAACTTTCAACTTACGAGGTCGTGAATACCACATGACTCATCTCGTAAACATGGTAAACACAATCCCCAATTGAAGGCATCAATAGTTCCACTTTTTGTGAGTATACTACAGCATTTTTTTCTGGGAACGTCACCACAGACACAGTTCATAATACTGCACATATATGAATATTGAAATACTTTCAGTGGGACATATAGGCTCAATTGTGTTGCCTCATTTGGCGATAGATTGTTGACTTAACAGACATTTTTTCAAATGAAAATCTTTGAGATCGCCACTTTAATACGATCTCACCCTATGTGCACACATCTGCAGCGGAAATGTATTGTAGACTGCAAGTCAGTATTTAAAGTTTAATTAAAAAGTAATTATTATGTTCTGCGTTTTAGCCACAAATGTCGACACGTCTGATTATCAAGATTCATTTTTCAGAGTCTTGATTTGCACGGCCCACACTCCACAGTTGGTCTGTTTTTATTACACAATCTGACAATAACTTTGAGACCTAAAAAGCTTTTATCCACATTAGTGTGGACATGGCCTGAGTTTTTAAGTGGACTTTGGGGGCTGTGTGTGTGTGTGTGTGTGTGTGTGTGTGTGTGTGTGCAGGCTACGTGGGTAGTGCAGGTCAGATAGAGCAGGTAACTGATTACCCAGTCCGGTCGAACCAGGTCTGTGTGTGGGAAGAGGGGGGAGAGAGAAGAAGAGGGAGGTGGTGCATCCTGAGCTATATCTTTATATCCTCATTAGTTTAAAGCTTTGACCCTAAACTTTACACCCTGACCGTGAATGCGAAGGATTTCCTCTGCATTGTTGTGTTTAAAGCGTGCTTTTGTTCAGCTAAGACACAAGAAAAACAGACTGTGGGAGCCAAGCTCTTTAAGAAGGTGAAGATTCTTGCGGTTTGGACAAACAAGATTTGGCCACTGAGGGGTTTCAAATAACAACCTGCACTTTGGTTTGAAATGAAATGAAGTTACCTGAACCAGTTATCTCACGTCAGACATGACAACCAGAGAGACGGATCCAATGAGTCATACAGCATCACCAAATAGAGAGACATGAAGGTTGTAATGCTCATTACAATTAACTCTTACACTGATGTAAATCTCACGTCGCTCTCGCTGTGTAGAATGAGGAAGTGAAGCTAAAGTGCTGAGGGTTAAAGGTGTTATTGGTTGTCATGGCAACCTGTTTTAGGTCAGTATCGGGGGGTTCTTATCAGCGCTCTCTAAACTTCTCTCCCCGACAGTCACTGGGATCAATATGAATCGCCTTCACATACATTCCAGCTCACTCGATTTGAGGAGTCCAAATAATCAATAAAAAATTGTCATATTGTTTAAGCTGAAGATTTATTATTGAATATCTGGAGGGTTGAAACTCATTTTGCAAAGTGAACCTGGATATCATAACGGTGATTTCAGCTGCAACGATCAGCGCTCTGATTGGTCGGTGTGTTGCATCACTTACGGTAAGGGGAAGGAATTTCCCACTTTGAAATCAATAACCACAGCTGCACTACTGCTGCTAGTGTTGCTGCTACTTCTTATAAATACTACGGTGCTGCTCTTACTCATAGTTATTATACTCCTACTTCTGAAACAGATATGACTTATACCACTGCTGTTATTAGTGATACCACTTTGACTACTTTTACTTTTTTACTCACCATTCGAAGTATCTGATCTTTTACTTTTACAAAATACTGCATTACAAGTAAAAGTTCAAGTCAAATGCTCAATAAATGTACCGAAGTATCAGCAGGAAAAAAAATAACTGAAGTAAATGAAAGTACTCAATATGAAAAATATCTTTTTTCATGACGTATTTATGCTTTAAGCTGTGAGCAGCATTGACATGTAACTTGTGAAGCGACGTTATTGGGTTTATAGTAATGCATCATATCTATTTACTTTGTTATTTTATAATGTTTTCACCTGTAAAAATGTTATCCTGAAAGAATACATATGTAAAAAGTCACACAACAATTGGAAACCATCAAGTACAATTACCACAGAATTGTACTTAAGAACAGCACAGTACTTATTTCCCACCTCTGGTGTTGATACTATTGCTAATGCTGCTTCTACTGCTGCTAATGGAAGGCCTACAACTACTACTACTATTGCTGTTACTCATGCTACTACTAAATTAATATCAATAATACTGCTGTTACCACTTCAACTAAACTATTACTACTATAGGTTTACTATTTCAACGACTGCTGCTACTATTAATTTACTGCTTCTGCTACTTATGCCACTTTGATTACTACCTCCTCCGTACACCAAATCTATCTACTACAGCCCATACTGATATTTAGGGCTGACTCCTCTTAATCGATTAGTCCACTAATCAGTCGTTTTGGTCGATTAGTCGTTTTTTTATGCTTCTTCCAAGAAACTTCTGAGCATATCTCTGATAAACAGATTTAAAGTCGTGCTTTTGTGTGATTCTTTGTGGAGAAACTCAGTTTTACAGATCTGTCGATCAACTAATCGACTAAGATTTCTTTGGTTGAAGACAGCCCATACTACTATTTCTTCATTAACGCTATTGCTGATAAGAACTACTACTACTACAGTCATTCCTCTCCAGCTACTACAAGGCGTGTACCTCTCTAGTACTTCTACTGCATTTCTGCTACAAATGTAATTTGTCATTGAAACAAGTGTATGTGACTGTGAGTAGTCTAACATTGTGTAATCATGTGTATTGTGTGTTTAGCTTGAACTACACTGACTTCAGCTATTGTAACTTGCTAATCAAGTACTAAATGTTGTGTACTGAATAAGGTCCTCCAGCCTCCAACATCTGGCTTGTTATGATGCTTTTTCTTTTTCCTTCTTCATGCTCGTTTCCTTCCTTCAGCTAACTGACACGACTATTAAAAATAAACAATAATATTAATAAATAGACAACAAAGCTCCAGTCTCTGTGTCTGTAAAACTCACTGTGCCTTCCCGTCTTATCAGTGAGTATCGTGGCCAACCCCCACCCACCCCACCTGTAGCGCCAGGCCACATCGCCACCGTTACTCATTAACCAGGACTTCCTTTTATCCAGCCCAGACAACCCCTAGGTCACTGCCCGACCCACAGCGCTGAGTTTCAGATGCCACTCTTACACTGTACTGCTGATATTACACTCAGTTGGACCCAAAGATAAAGTCAACAATCAAAACAAAAATACAGAATGAGGACATATCCCATTAGAAATGTGTGGAAACATTGTGTTCTTTAAACAGCCTCTTTGCTGTAACCTGCTTTCTGTCCTGGTTATTGATACTGACCCACGATGAGAGCTGTAATTCTTGTTTTCTCCACAATGTCACAACAGCAGCACAGGACTGATGGATCTGACTCAGGGTTCAGTGGAGTGTTGATATCTCAGTGAATATTTATACTATGGGAGCTGAGAAGGGAAATGCAGAGTTGCAGGATTCAAACTTAGGTTATGGTCTTCAATCTTCATTAATAATTACAGCCAATTATCTACTGTTTTTCTGCGAACTCAGCGGTCCTCCTGGATCTGATAGTGGTAATCTCTTTTGTTTACATTTTGGCAAATTGGCGCCATTACAAGTATGCTGAATTATAGATCCTGTTTACAGTGTACTTATGGATATACACACAGCTTTCACTGGATTAATTTGACACTGAAGAAACTTAAAATGATTCTGTAATGCGTGCACAGTTACAGGTAACATGTCAGCTAACTAGCCAGCAACTAATCTAACAAAGCAACCGATGCTCCTTTTAAATAACTTCCAAATATTTGTGCTGCTGCTGATATTAACATTTGTGAGTGCACAAGTCAGATGTGTTTTCAACAAGACAGTTACGGCTCGCTAGCTAACGCTGACATGACAAAAACCTGGAATAAATACGTGGTAAGATGATCAAAAAACATAGAAATCATACACACTGTATCTACTGCATTTATTACATTTGAGTTGTAAACATGCAGCCACCACCGGAAACACAATCAGCAGATACTACTAAGCCACTGTGGCTGGCACAGGATGCATTATGTCACATGAAAGGCCACAACTACACATGTAGGTAGTTAGGTGTGCGGTGGTGTGCATCACGCTGTGAACAGATGCCACTGTGGATAAAGACCCTCCCTCCATTACCGCCTGTCAGAGCGACTGTCGACTGAACTGTTTATGAGGATTCGCTTGACTCGACCAGGTAAGCTGCATGTTTAAAGCTGAAGTAGATTCTCCACAACATAGTTTCTCTTCATTCAGAGAATATTGTATGTAGGTAGGTAGGTAGGTAGACGTTTTAAACTATTTAACAAAGGTTAAATGTTCCTGTAGCATTCTTTACTGCGATAGCTAGAATCAGAGCTGTTAATGGCATACATAGGTCTCATGCCTTCGCTTGATAAGATTTAGTTTCTGCTCAATGCCTAAACGATAAAGAATTATGCTAAAATAAAGAAGCATGGGCGAGGGCAGGAGGCAGGGCTGACCAATCATTAATGCAGCAGGTATGCCCCATGTTGTTATCAGCTGGCAGACGGCCAAGCCCCAAGCCGAAAAACAACAAAAAAAGTGGCTTATCAGTGGAGGTCGGGCCTGCTCCTGACTGCTCAGGCCTTGAGACCTGAGAGTGAACCAGGGAAACTCTGACATGGGTTTGAACCTCTGAAATGAAAGGATACGTTGCCTCTGGCACCGCTGCCCTGATCATATACTGACACATGTGAGAGAGGAGAGCGTATAGACAGCCCAGTCACATTCAATGGATTCAGATCCGCAGCAAAAACAAATTCACTCATTCACTTTTTCCTCAACCTATGACCCAATTGTGAGTTTTTAAGATAACGTACAAACAAACGGGCAAACTGGACTGGAAACAAAACCTCCATGACGAAGCTAATATACTCAAAGTTCATCAGTTTAATCATTATTTGTTTCTTAATTTATAGTCGTACATAACAGTAGCTTAATATCACCATTTCATGTGTGTTTATCTCCTGAACCAGCAATGAATTGATCTTTATAACAAGTATTATCTGTGTAGCAAAGCCTGATATACAGTATGTATTAATCCGCTGCTGAAAATAGTACCCAACAAATACACTACTTACTCCTGTTTGGGTAATATTTGCTAAAAAACTACAGTGCCCAGATGTTTTGGGAAATCACAGATTTAAAAACGCAACTATATAATTGTGAGGTGTTTAAAAAGATTTCCGTCTTCAGTACGAACCAACGGATGGACTTGTTGCTTTTGGTCTTTTTAAGGATTTGTTACCAATTCATTCATTCATGTGCAATATCAATATTTTGTGCAATATCAATATATCATATGTGCATTAATGTGATTTCAACAATTCAATCTGTCTACAATTATATTTAGCTTTATTACTGTTTACTTATTATTAGGGCCCGAGCACAAAAGTGCCAGGAAACGTATTGTTTTTCTAAAGATTATTTTTCCGCTGCGAGATCGCATTTTTGAGGCGCTTAAGATGCACGAAATCTCATGAAAATTAGAATACGCATCAGATCTGGCGAAAATGGCAAAGTTCTGTAGTGATTGGGCTCGGGCGTCTCCAGAGAGCTCCATAGCGCCGCCCCCTAATGCCTGGAAGGCCATAGTTTCAACAAAGTTGATCCTATATTCATGAAATTTGGTAGGCACATCCCGCTCATTATTTCAGACATATTTCTCATCGGGTTTCATTAGCTCCGCCCACCCGGAGGTAGGACATTTTCAATTTTGTGCATTTTTCATGTATTTTATGCATACTTTTACATACTCCTCCTAGAGAGTTTATCGGATTCGCTTCAAATTTGGGCGGTATAGCCCTCAAACTAACGTAACGGTGATGTCATAGGTCATGTGAGAAGACGCCCTTTTATCACTTTACAGGTATGGAATTTTACGATACTCCTCCTAGAGGATTCAAGAGATCCATCTCAAAGTCGGGCAGCAGAATATCAACACCTTCATGATGCAACATTTTTAAGCTTTTGCGTTTTCGGAAACTGGCTCCACGCAGAAAATAGCCTCTAGCTGTTGCGTGCAGTGTCCAACTTTCATGGAAATGCACGGCAGCGGGTACTCCCAACGTGCGCAAAGTGGCGAGGGCCCGTTCAACGCTGCTCGCAGCTTTAATTATATTTAGTTTTTCACTAATGCCTCTTGATGTTGCAACAGCCTTTGCTGCTGTAACTGCAAATGTCTCTTCTGTGAGACTAATAAATGATTATCTTATCTTATCTCAAAAAAAATATCGAATGGCGCCTTTTTCTATTAAAAGGTATTGCCTTTATATATGTGTGTGTATGAGATCGTGGATATGTGAAATGTTGGTCTCTTCTGGTGTGTTTCTGTCCAAAATGAGTCAGAATCATTGTGATTTTTCTCCTCTATAACCCACAACCCCTCACCCGTGCACACACTCACACACATGCCCCTCTTCTCTCACCCTTGTCGATCAAACAAGGGTGGGGTTCGGGCAGGGTCACTCTGAGGCTTCCAACTGATCCCATCAAAACCCATCAACTGTGTGTAGTGTGTGTGTGTTTGCTCAGTGGTAAAAACCTGAAAGAACCCCCTCCTCCTCCTCCGTCTCCTCCTCTTTCTCCTCCATAAATCCTCCTCTTTACCGAGAACCTCCCAGGACACCCAGGTGTGACCGGACACACTCACACAGACATGATTTAGGGGTAAAAAAAATACCACATACATCACTTCCTCATCAAGTCTCATGTATGTTTGTATTAATTTTATG
Organism: Sebastes fasciatus; assembly: GCF_043250625.1. Classification (NCBI taxonomy): domain Eukaryota; kingdom Metazoa; phylum Chordata; class Actinopteri; order Perciformes; family Sebastidae; genus Sebastes; species Sebastes fasciatus. Next base: position 5,090,175 of record NC_133801.1, read on the forward strand.
CATACAAATATAAAACTGTGTCTGCCACTCTGTGTGTCTCACCGTATATGTGACTAAGTGTGTGTGTGGGCTGGGACCCCCGTCCGCTGCACTGACAGATAGAGCCGGTGCTATTAGCTCAGTGCCAGGTGAGTCTGTGAGTAAACACAGCAGACAATAGATCCAGCCCATCTCCTCCTGTCAGCCCGGCTCTGTCAAAGCCAGCCATTGTTCTGCACAACCTGTGTGTGTGTGTGTGTGTGTGTGTGTGTGTGTGTGTGTGTGAGGGATCTAAGTAAAAATATACCCCACTGTATACAGATACAGACACACACGTACACACGTACACACCGACATGCACAATACATGCAATTGACTCACATGAGTGTACCGTACATGTGAGTATCAGTTCCTCATTAACGCTCAGGTAGATACAAGATGCAGGATATAAAAGATAAATGTTCATGTTTTGAAATTTGAAACATTTAATTCACTTTGTACACTTTTTGTTTTAAGATAAATTGTTCACTTTGTTTGGCAGAACAGTAACGCCATGATGGAGCGCATTATTTTATTCATATGCACATGCCAACACGTTCTCACTCCCAACTCATCAAAGTTCTTTCAATCTGGGGACCTTTGTTCGTGTCCCGTGTGAAACCAAGTCTGCGTTGACTTATTTTACCATATTTTTGTTACATGATTTGCATATTTAACACCTGACCAAGTGCTTTTGTTGCCTAAACCTAACCAAGTAGTTTGGTTGAGCAAGTAAACCTAAAAACTAAGTAAAGCTATGTTGTAAGTTATTTGAAAAGAGAGTGTATGTATGTAATGAGCAGAAACGCCCAAAACTGATGCTAGAGCGTCATACTCGACGAGTTGGGAGGAAGAATATGTTGCAACATGCACACATAAAAATATTGCTCCATAGCGCTACTAGTGGTCAATACCTCCATAGTGTACCTTTAAGTGAGTTGGTTTTACTTGGTGAAAGGACGCTAGCAAATACCCAATCAAGTAAATAGAAGAAGTAAATTTAATAGAAGTATTTCCAACATAATCTGAGTTCATGTGATATCCCGGAACATTTTTACATTTTTACACAGTTTTTCCTTTACACTCCCTTCAGTTTCAATGAGTTGAAGGGCCATTTGGGGATTTAGGGTGCATCTTTATGGTAACTAGTTTATTATTTATGGTAAATGACCTTGGTTAAAGTTTGAAGAAGGTTTTGCTGGTAGTTTATTTTACTGTAATCCATCCTGGTTGAGCCCACATGGTCCACAATGTTTAGTAAATATCATAAAACAGGAGTTAATATTCATATAAAATGCCTTTTCTGTGAATCCAAGGCTCCTGTGCTCCATTTGAACTGCTAGTATGCTTTATTACATGACTGATATAGCATGACAAATACAGAAGTATAACACACATCCATTCCTTACATATCAACAATCATTGGCTCATCAGGTGGTTTTGTGACTGTAACACTCCTGAAACTAAAGTAGAGCAGCTGATGAGGTTATCTGTGGCAGTTTGGACAGAGAGGAGAGAACATCCCTGACGAAGGTTAACATCCCGGCCCCTCCTTAGCTGTCCTCTTCCTCCTCCTCCTCCTTTTCCTCCTCCTCCTCCCAGCCACCATATTGTGCAAACACACCATGTAAACAGCTGGCAAGAGCATGTGTGTGTTTGAGTGTGTGTGGGCCCTATATATATATATATATATGTCTGTGTTTATGGGTTATGGATATAGACAAAGAATGAATTTGAGAAAAAAAAAAAGAAATGTAAAAAACTAAAAGATGAGAAAAGATTCTCTCACAAAGATTAAAAGTCAGAGATAGTGAGGCAGAAACACAGAGGCCTTTGTCTCTCTACTCCTCTCCTCATAGGTGTCTCACACTTTAACCCCATGACTTCTTCACCTCTCAAACCCCCAATCACCCCCCCTCCCTCCTCTTCTGTCTCCACACCCTGCCCCATTCATCCCTCCATCTCAGCATCCCTCCGCCCTGCACTCCATCCCAGTGCAAACACTCCTCAGCGCTGCGGGAACAAAGCACGGATGAATAATGGCAGTGAAATGTCACCGTTTCTTCATGGCTGCCGCCTCCTCCCCTCGCTGTCCGCCAGGGCCGAGCCCGACGTTAACCATTAACCAGCCGGCACAGCACCTGAAGCTGGAACAATGAACAGAAAGAGGGAGGGTGGAGGGAAGGTAGGGAAGGTGCAGGCTGCATAGGGAGAATAAAACTATAGACCAGGAAAGATTTTTATATACGCGGAAAGTCTGATCGTAACCGACAAAAGTTTCCCTTCCTGACTGATTGATATTCAAACTAAATTACCCAAATGTATTTCTGCTGTACTGTAGCAGGACAGTTTAATGTAAAACTCAAAGTCATAATATTTAAGCCATTATCTTCTGATATGATGGGACATTTTTTGCTTTGAAGTTATCATTTAATTTTTGACCCAATATGGCAATGTAGTTTATTGTAGATTATTGTAGATATGTAGATTATTGTTATGAAAGGTTTGCAAAAAAATAAAAAATCTATTTTTGCTGACGTCTACTCATTGCTGTGGTGTTTTTGCACTCTACAGGTGTCACCTGAGCTCTGAGATCACCTGTTAGTCAAACAACAAGGATGGCACCGCAGGGTCTGTTAATGAGGTTTGAGTTATATTGTTGGTGGCGTTCTTTTCTCTCTTGTGGTCTCTAAAAACCCACCGTACACTACCTGCTCAGCGGCAAACACACAGACACACACAGTCAGAGACTAGCTGGTGAACACAGTGGAGCATTTAGCAGCTAAAGAAACTGATATTTCTTTCAGGGGGGTGGTGGAGACCAAAAACAGAGCTAAAAGAGAGAGAATATTGGACTCACATTCAATCAGGTTATCAGAAACAAGACTCCAAATGATAATGTTGCTGCTGGATGTTTAAATAAGCAACTGGTTGATAACTAGTTTGCCAAATCAATTTAAAATGTTGTGTTCAAAACTTGTTTCCACTGCCTTCCAAGTGGCCAACAAATCTATTAATTCTGTTTCAAAGATCCCCTTCAGACTTGTTTTAAGCAGCCCGTTTGCATGATGACACGTTAATGTGCAAAGCATTGAACGTGCGCTAAGATCGCCTTTCTTGTTTTTATTTGTACGCCATGTAGTCAGAGTCCAATGTAAATGCATTCTCATTAATATGCTATGTTCAGAGCTGGTGATGTAGAATAAAAAGCGAGAAATGCTGCTTATGGTGGTCGTAAGGGGAGCTGCATCGGTCCAACAAACACACAATCTTTATCCAAGAGACCGGTGTTCGAGACTGTTTTGTTTTGTGAGTTACGTTACTTAGTGACGTTTGTGATGTGTTTTCCGTACATATGTTTTGGAAACTTCCGTACGTATGTGCTTATTTAAAGGCCAACCATGACATATTTCCAAAACCTAAGACTAAAGACTAAGAACGTTACCGTAGTTTTGTAGCGTAGCGTACAAATGAAAAGCAAAAATATAATATAATGTCGTGCTATTCAAAAGCCTTCACGTGAGACTGGGTTGTTTTTAAGACACATAAAAATACTCTGCTTGATATATAATTATCTCCACTCCTTCTTCCTCATCAAAACAATCCAAAATCTATGAATATGCAAATCATTTTCGTTTCAGAAGTTTAACGACGAGACACAAGATGCTTTCTGCTTCCACCACTAACACACCGGATTTTTTCCTGCTCGAGAGAACTAAAAAATAAGTTAAGTCATCAGAAGCTGTAGATACGTATACCTGGTTTTAAGATATTAAATAATAAATTGCATCTTCTTGACTCTCTAAGACATATGAATATGTTTTTTTTAACTTTCTCTGACAACTCTAATCTCCCATCATCTTTTCTCTCTCCAGCCTCAACAGTGTCATTGTACCACAGTTAGAATAATGAAAACAAATATTCCCCCTCAGCTTCACCTCTTTGTCACTTTTATTTCTCTCTCAGATGCAGACTTCTCCCTCCATCTTTGCTCTCTACTTTCTTCACTATAAATACCTCCGTGTGTTCCCTCTCTCTCTCTCTCTGGCCTCCAGCTAACACTGGTACCTTTGTACGGCTATAACATGCCAGATGAGACTAAAATTAAATGCACTTTAATTGCAGCTTTTGCGCCGGTATGTGTGAGAGGTGAGGAGGATTTACGGAGAGGAAATTATATTTATAGGCCGCGATTTAATGTCAACGACTTGTTACTGTTAAATGAGAGAAATCATCAAGACGATATTTCAGCTAATCAGAAACCCCCGAGGGCCACAGTACGGCCGTCTGCAGGACATGAAATCAGGAATAGTTAATGTGACAGTGTTCTAGAAAACACATGTTGTTTGTTTTAATGCTTTTTGAACATTAATAAGACTGCATTCTCTCTTTTTGTGCCATAAAGTAAAGGTTTCCTGCAAACTTTTCAGGCTTTCAGGTTGTCTTTTTTGTTCACAGCAGTTCTGTCAAACTTTTAAGCTGCTAATTGATATCTGTTTTAATTAATGACAAAATATTTTATCATCATTTCTGATTCTGTATCACCACTTTGTCAATGCTTCAGTAATCAATATACTTCAATTTAAAGTTATAATCTATAAAGAATTGACATCAAACACAGTTTTTGATGCAATTCAATCAATGAATTTACATTAAGTTATTAGTAGTTTTCTTGTACACAGAGGTTATCTTCACATTCAGTGTTACTCATCAAACGCAATGTGTGTATTCTTGAGGTCTAACACACATGTTGAATTTATTTCCTTCTTCATAAAACATTTGCAAAGCTGTTTTTAAAACTTGCATTGTCTACATCCATGTTAGAAATCTCCTTCATACCTGCCTTCTGTTGGTGCATTGTTGTGTTTTGTGGCAAATCACAGCCGCCTGATGATCAGTGGAATAATGTGAAACTATTGGCAGGAATGTGTTCTGCGTCACCCACATATGGAACAAACTAAACGGGTACCCACTCCTAAAAACACGGCTCTATACAGTCTGTTCTCATACACTGTTCGTATGAAAAGTAATGCTCTGTAATTAGTATATATACACCATTAAATCAATTCGTATGTAATCTGGAAGTATAAGTGTGACAAACACTGCGTAGGGAGGTGGCCAGGGAAGGATGGGTGGGTCAAAAAACACCGGACTTTCACCCAGGAGACCGGTGTTCGTACCCCGTGTGAAACCAGGAGTCAACGATTTATTTGTCACGTAACTTCCGTACTTAAGTAACGCCACTTCCGGTGTTATTTTAACCCGAACCACGATCTTTTCCTAATCCTAACTAAGTAGTTTTGTTGCCTAAACCTAACCAAGTCAATCTTTTCCTAAACCTATAGTTTTATTTTGAAAAGACTGGGGATGAGGAATGACTTTTCGTAAGAAATCATACGAACCGTTGTATGAGGATGCGTTGCTCTACAGCACTACTAGTGGTTACCTTTAATACCAATAGCATTAATGAGGTATTTTTAGCACAGAAATAAATGTTATAATGGCATTCATTATCTTTATGTAAACCACATAAACATTACGTTGAAGGTAATGTTTTTAGCTCACAGTAAATATAATAATAGTAGTCAGGTGATGAATATATTAAGTGTTTATCTATGTTAAAGTGATCCATGTAAGTCCTTTAAGAACAAGCGAAATGTTCTGAGTGAGTGGACCAAAAATAACTGTAAGAGCCACAGTTGCTTATTTATTCTGATCTGTAGTTTTTTTCCCTGTTAAGAAGTCAGAGGGCTCTTTGAGTCATCGCGGTTTTATAGCGAACCACCGTGGTAACCAAAGACCTTTAAAGAACCTTCCTTTTTCTGGGCGTTTGAGAGGAGACGGGGAGGAGACACGGAGGAGAGGGGGTGAGGCGGTGAGGCGGGTGGGATGATGGTGCTCGGCCAGAGGAGGAGGGGAATGGGATGGAGGTATACGGACGGAGGAGGGGGCCACTCGGTAAATAAGATGTCTAATTCATGGAGCGGATGTTTTGAAGGAAACAGACTGAGGATGTAGCTGCACTAACTGTACCCTCTGGCTCTCTGTTTTTACTGTGGAAATGAACTGGACCTGTTCTGTTTAGCTTTGACTGGAACCTCACCTGTACCTGGAGCAGGACACATTCTCCATTGATACAGTTCATTTCCCTCTGTCTCCACGCAAACCTCACTGGCAGAGCAACAGTGAGCGGACTTCCAAAATGTCCCACTCATTACCTCCAGACTGCCAGCTCTCGTCTCAGCATAACAGAAATATCATTAATGGATTTAAATGTCAGTCACCACCCTGGGTATGTTAGCATGTCAACAGTTTGTTAAACTAAACCCGAAACAAGCTGTGAGCCAATTTCATCTGAAGACTCATGAAGTCCAGTGTGTCCTAATGAGCATCGAGCACTGACTCAATTTGTGCAGCGTGTCCTCAAACATTCATATGAGTTCTTACGAAAAGTTATTCCTCGTTGTACGTGCGTTTTCCTACGAAGGTCCAGCAACACGTGATGCACGTGTACATTTTCACGTATTTAAATATATATAATATTAATATTTAAAAATAAAACTACTTATGAGGTTTAGGAAAAGATCGTGGTTTAGGTTAAAATAAAACTGGAAGTGATATAACTTAAGTACGGAAGTTACGTGACAAAAAACTCAACGTTGACTTCATGGTTTCACACAAGCCCCCAGGAAGTACGGAGGGCTTAGATGCATATTTTTTTGTAGCGGCCAAACGACGGTACTACAACTTCCTTGTCCGTCACATGATGCCATTGGGCGCAAAAAGACTTTTCCCCATAGACTTACATTGGGAAAGAGACGTCTATAACTCAGCGGATAATGTTTTCTGAAGTAAATCAACTTCCCGGTACGAACACTCTAATAGACCTTAATTAAATCATTAGGTCCTAACAGTTGTAAAATGTACGAATAGCTGAATCCAGAGTTATTTTACTTCCTCCGTTCATGTGAATGAGATCCAGACCGAGGCTGGACCGCGGGCTGGGAGGCGGAGTTAAAGGAAACGCTACTGCGCCTGCTCTACGGACCCAGTGAATGCGGAAGATCGGCGGATGATCCGGGTACTTTATCACTCGGCAGTCGAGCCATTTGGCTTCATGCGCCACTGAGCAACTCTCATAGGAATGAACGGGAGCCCGCCTACAACGCTGTATCCAGTTCTCTTTATACATCCATGGTTTCTGATGTGGAACGAACAACGGCCTCCTGGGTTTTTTTTTCAGACGCACATCCACCCTATGAGGTGTTTGTCACTCTTTATACTTCCTGGTTCATGATTACGTGACTCAGTCTTTCCCCTATGGTAATTTTTTAACCCTTAAAACAAACAAAAAACATAGATAACACTGCTTTTGTATGAGTCTGATTTGAGGTATTACAGTAACAGGATTTAATCATAAATATCGTTCAAATATTTCAGCCGACCCTTCCTTATAACCAGCAGCCTCGGGGGGGAAAGACAGACGTTAAAACAACTCACGTCATAAATAGAAGAAGATTTGCATTCACGTACTTCATGTTTACTCTAATTCCTGTTTTTCTGTTTAGTATTTATTTAGAAAGAGAGAACAAGGAAAAACATGACTCCTCTGTCTCCCCAGTGGTGAAGAAGAAATGATCTTTCCTTTCCACTCTGCCAGTCTGAATCCCACACATCATTACCTCTAATTTACTTTTCTACTTGTTGACAATAGCTTTAATTTTTATGTCATTTTAAATATAACCAAAAACACAGGAGGATTAATCAGACTGTGAGTCTCTTTGGTGGCAAAATGTATTGCCTGTTATTTTTATTTTTCATTCAGTTTGTACTTTCTGTGCACATTTTTGGAAAGCTTCTACTTTTACTCCACAATATAGGAGATGCCTTTACTCAGTTACAGCGAATAAAATTATCCTCACAGCTTTGAGTGTTTATGTATAAGGTGAGGAGGTTGCTACGTTACAACGCTGTGCATTGGGAGTCCTTTAAATAGAGTATTTTGACAGCAGATAAAATTGATCAGGTTTTATATAACTGATTCGGATTCATCACAAAATGCGATCGGGCCTGATCCTGCAAATTGGCTCGATTCAATGAAGCAATGGCATGAACACACACAATATAAGACTTAATGATGCAGTGTGTAAATGTTATAAAGAAAAATAAATTAAATGTGGAGGTCCAAGTAGGTGATAATATTATTTTGAGAAACTTATCATTTAGTCTTGCAATCAATTTGTTGTTTATTATGTTGGCAATCCTGAAACGTAAATCTATTGAACCTGCTCACTGTCATCTCTGGTTCGCTCTTCGCCAGATACGGCACAGATGTCTGTTTTTATAACGTGATGGAAATAAATAAAAAATAAAATAAAAAAAATAATAATAAAAAAATAAAAATAAAAAATAAAAAATAAAAAATAAAAAATAAATAAATAAATAAATAAATAAATAAGTACCTCTTAAACTGTTGTGACTATGTACACTTTATAGGATAAGGCTGCTTCTGTTCACATTTTTATTAATTTATATTTGTATTTAAATTTTCTGTCTGGTCTTATCTTTGCCTCTGTTATATATACTTTTGATGTAAGGTTGTGTAAATTATGTCTTGTCTTATAACCATGTTTTAAAAGAGAAAAAACAAACTGTTTAAAAAAAAAGTGAACCTGCTTGCTGTTAATTGAAAACGTTAGCAACAGTGTTAAGACAGTAGAATATATGGCGTCTACTTTGGGTCAGTTGAGGTGTGTGTTTCTTCTCAAGCGTCTGAGAACTGGTCTGACCTTTTTTCACTTCAACCAGGTCCTTTTAAAACGGACTCTCGCCTTTCTATTTATTCTGCTATTTATGTCCAAAAGTGGGGAAGGAGAGTGTGTTTTCACTGTGTGTGTGTGTTTGTGTGCGTGTGTTTGTATGTGTAGTGCATGTGCAGCCTGTGTGTGTCTACACGTACATCTACAGTATGTTTCTGGCGTGCATTTGTTCTCGTGCCTCTGTGTTGTCAGCCTATTGCTGTTTGCATGAGTCTACATCTTCACTTGTTTGTGTTTTCTCAGCGTAAACCAGTAGAAGGGAAACTGGTCGTGGAGGGAAAAGGGAATGAATGGTGGTGTTATTTATTTGGTTTGGCGGACTGCACCTTTAGCAGAGAAAAATCACCCGCCGTATCACTAATTCCGTCCTCTCCGCCGCCGCCGCCGCCTGCAACAGAATGAGCCTGTGTGCATGTGTGTGTATATATGTGTATTATCTATATATGGTATGTATGTGAGAGAGGTTGTGTGCATGTGTGTGTGTGTGTGTGAAGCAGAATTTCAGCAGCCACGTGTAAAATCTCCGTTCTCAGAGCTGCTGAACGGTAAAATGACAAACATGCAGCTCAGAAAAGCTAAACGTTTTCATCTCCCACGTCTCCGTTTTGATTGACAGAAATGAGACGAGTCAATTCTTTCTTTAACTTTAACCTTTTGATTGGCTCAGAGGTCTGCAGAGCCGCATTGAATTATTTAAATATGAACTAAAATGCACAGTGGAAAAGACTCACGGCTGCTGTTACTATTAGCAGTTATATAGATTTAGATTGCTTCATTAACAGATAAACACGTTACACACTGATTCAAGATATCCTAATAAACCTACAGTTGCCTGTGAGCAAGAGAAAAAGTTAAGTAGGACGTGCGAAGTAACTACATTGCTTCTATAAATCATAGCGTTTCTACAGTGCTGCTGGCAAGTCAAAGGCAGATTTACAAAAGTAAATAAGTTGTTAAGTTTTATGATGTTTTGTATGTGAACGACAACAGTTGAACATCTATTAGATCCGATTTTGCATACATTAGCCACATGAGAAAAATATTCCTACTAATATTGTGATATTAATTGCAGCCATCTGCCAGCCCTGTGAGCAACATGGAAGTAATAAAGCTGTCAAAGTACCACTGGTGACCCGAGAACAGGATATACTCTGCAGGAAAACAAATGAAACACTGCTAGTTTTAATCATCTTTGTGCCATTTGATTATAATGTGGCGATATGATGGTATACATTTTGTGACCACATGTCATTTTCAATGTATTACTAGATGACCGTCTAAACGGTTGCTTAATAGCCTAATATTATATTTCATAAAAATGTAATAATTTCTTTTGACGTTAGCAGAGGTACTTTTTATTTCAGGTGAGGCAGAGTAGGAGAGTCCAAATCAGTTCACACCCCAAAAAACTTCTGACGAAAACAATCTGGCGTCTACTATAAGAGCCAGAGTTGTCTCATATTTGGCCCTTTGGTGACAGAATAAAGCTGCACTGTATAGCTCTGATCTGAGTAGCATGAAGCACAGGAAATATGCTAAACTGTGGACATGTGTTATACCTCTTTCAGACATGCGTGTCTACTCGACCAGTGTGACCCATTCATATGAAACTGCTTTAACTCTAATTTAATAAAGTTGAATTTCAGTTTCACCTCTATGTCTCTGTTTCTACCTCTATGCACACTACCTCTCCATTTGGGTGTGATTTTTATTCGGCTCTCCGGTAGCAACGCGAGTTCACCAAAGCCTCCGACCTGCGTCCAACCCTGGTGAGAGGAGGGACATGAAGGAGATGATGCACGTTGACCCATTTAGATCAACACGTTCGCATCCTTCATCACTCATCACATACCGCACGCAGCTATGTCACGCCCCTTCACGTCACGCCCCTTGGCGCTTTGTTTTCGGCAAATCCACTATAGTTACCTTTGGCATCACTTTAGGTTTAGGCAACAAAACCTTAGTTTAGGTTTAGGAAAGAACTACATGGTAGGGCTTAAAACTGCTACGTTTGTACAGAGAAAATGACACTGAATGTTGTGAACACGGGACACGAACACACAGCTGATTGTTACGTAACACACAGGACACCAACAGCGGCCTCCTGGATGAAAGCCTTGTGTTTGTTGGATCCGTCCACCGCCCCTCCCACCTGGTGTGTCACTTTTCGCTCTTTGGATGGGATGTGGATGGGTTTACATTAATGGGACGCCCAGTGCGTTTCATACCGGCGCTAAGGGGTGCCATGAGCGGCGGTGCCATGAGCGGCGGTGCCATGAGCGGCGGTGCCGGACGCCGATGGTTGCGACAAAGCCTCGGTATTTGACGCCCTGGGAATGAGAATGGGCTGTTTAGATAGACCCCAACATTACTTAGCAGGTATAACTACATTAACAGGTGTTCAAAAACAGGGTCATCAAACATGATACATTATTTTATACCTATTACTTTCTAAAACATCCAGTGCATGTGCATGTGTATATACTGTATTAATATATATATGATATCATATCCAACTGCCATGTCACCATTTAAAAATCTCATCCCGCCGTTTTAACATCCTGCTGCCTGCGTGTTCATTTAACGTGTCTCTCCACCTCCTCATAAGTCATGTAATTATTTTAAATGGACGACAAGTTTTAATTAAATGTCTTTACAAGCAAACAAGCCCCGAGGCGTTTTATTTGGTTTCTGTTCGCCTCATTCAACTTCAAACAAAGCCCAGATGGAGGAGAAGGAAGGCAGGTGCTTGTCAGGTGATAAATGGTTCATTTCAAAAGGTCATTTACAAAAACGCTCTTCATCTTTTTTTGTGTTGTCTTTTCATGTGAAGGGCAGAGGATGATGATTACATAGTTCACTCTCTCAGTGCCTCCAACACAGGCCAATGAATGAATGTCTAAAATCATTTCTTAACATATTTTTCTTTCAGGTGTCAGCTGAGTATGAAACGTATGTGAGTGCTACATCATAGCACATATTCCCTGTTAAGCTTTAGCGAAAACAAAACCCCCCAAACAACAACTATGTGTTATTGTATAAGCGAATATATTCACCATCTGTTAAAAAAATATCTTTTCACTGTAATCAAACTTAATATTTCCGATCATTTGAAAGCTTTTCATCCTCTTGAGTGTTGATTTCTATGAATATATCACCTGCCTCCGCCTCCATAATTTGATACCAGAGGAAGGAAAAAAACAAAAAAACACTTGGATGGAAAAATTTTTGATCAATGGGAAGGGCTCCTAATTTTCCCTCAACCTTCACGAGAGTCTACAAAAAACCTGTCGGACCAGTTCTATCCCAGCGCAGCTCTGTTTGCTCTCAACCAGCATCTCGTTCTCTGCTCGGCACGACTCTGTTAGACAACCGCCTTCATTCAACCTTTCAACATTCACTTTCTGTCACTTCAGCTTATCTTTAATTTAAGACGCTGTAAATGTGAAGCTGGATCGATGTTTGATGCTTCCAGATATGAGATTCAAGTCACATTCATAATTTAATCAAATAGGAATATATTTGTTAAACACTAAAAATGCAGCCCGTTCAAACGAAAAGGATATGAATATGAATGACCCGATAATGCGCAAGGCATTTAGCGTGCAATAAGAACGCCGCAATGTACATGCATTCTCGTAAATAAGCCACTCTCAGAGCTAGTGGTGTAGAATAAGTAAGGGATAATGTACAGCAAGCCGGTCATTGTTGGGAAATAAACCCCGATGGGGTCCACCCCTCCGCTGTGCGGCGTCGCCCTGAAGGGGTTTATTTCACAACAATGACCTGCTAGCTGTACATTATCCCGCTTATTACACGGCTACTTACTTAGGAAATAAAAAATTTGACACAAAAACTGTCCTCCAGAGTCCGACATCAGAACTGCACCCATAGCAGCGATCTGTTATAAAGAAATAACAGACCGTAGAACGCCGTGATTGACCAATCAGAATGGAGTATTCAACAAAGCCGTGTAATAAAAAGTGAGAAAGTCTGTTATGGTGGACGGGAAGGGAGGTGGAGGGGTCCAACAAACACACAACTTCTAACCAGGAGACCGGTGTTCAAGACCGGCGTTTTGTTTTCTAAGTTACGTTAGTGACGTGTTTCTTAGTGACGTGCTTTCCGTGCTCCTGTTACGTTGTTTCCGTATGTATTTTACTTAGTTTACGTACTTATTCTAAGCCCAACCATGATGTTTTTCCTAAACCTAAGTGAATGGCTTTTTTGCCTAAACACAACTGCAGACGTTACCATAGTTTTGTTGCGTGGTGTACGTATGACACTTGAAAAGCCTTAAATGCGTCTTCATGACACGTAGAATTTTCTTGTAATGTCGTGCTATATATAATCCTTCCTTCCTACCAGGTTGAAAAATGATATTTCTATACTTAATTTGCTACTGCAAAGACTTTTTGAAAGAAACTTAATGCAGCCTAGATTACATTTTTATTCTATTAACGTAATTAGGACATTTTTAATTAAACCTATAAAGCGTAACATGTTTAAAGTGAACGTATCTGACAGCGTATTTCATTTGTTTTCACTACAATGTCGGCTTGTAGCAACGAAACCATGATTCATGTTTTAACTCAAAGTAAACTTTGGAAAGATTGTTGTCTTGGTTAAATGTAGCAAAAGTCAACAGTGACACAAGACACCACGTGTTTACTTTCTCAATATCTACCCAAATCCACAAGCTTTCCCTAACCTTAACCAAAGAGAATTTGTTGGCTAAATCTAAACCACACAGGGGTCACAGATTGTGAACCGCCATCGTTTCAAACCTCCTTTCTACAAGGTCTGTATGGATGGATGTTCACGATCTGGTTTTTATACATTTAACTTTGGTTAATTGCTCCTCTGTCTTTCATCACTTGAGTCATGCGGTGGATGTTTTCATGCCAACCAGCTTCTAAAAACTCTCAGATTATATCCCAAATCCATGTTAATGCATTTGAGTGTGCTCGTACCGGAAAAGTGATAGAAGTCAGTATATTCAAAGCAGTAAGCATACTAAAACAAACCGTGTGAGCTGTTGATGGACACGATTCTCCCACAATGAAATGCACAAAGGAAATAAAGGAGCATGTTGGTAAAGCCTCAGAAACAAAACTATAACTATACATTTTGCTTTCTCTTTGTTGAATCGGAAGTATCTCTATAAAGGTTTTGGTTTTATTAACAAGCATCAGTGCATATATTGTATAGTTTCCTGTTAATATGAAACTCATGTTGATTTCTTTTTGATTAACTGTAAAAACAGTTTAAAGATTAGTATATATTGCATAGAATTGGTATGTAGGTATTGGTATGTGCGATATAAAAACATACATCTACATCCATGAGTGGAACAGCATTCTTTCTTCATCCCTGAAAAGCTCACATTCTCTGCAGATGCCTGGTCTTAGTGTGGCGACAGTGATACGCTCAGCGACTGCGTGCCCTGTCCTGAATGAGCCTATAGATACCGGGGCTTCTGGCTAAACTGAGGTTGAGGAGAAATTACGATGAGGCGCAATGCAGCCTTTTATGAAAGAAACATTGACTGCACTTGATTGCCTGAGATGATGGAGCTTGGACAGAGAGCGGAGTCACTGCAGCTCAGTTTGGATTAAGTGTGTGAGGAGACTGAAAAGCAACAGACCGCGTTAAAGAGATGTGGGTGTAAGATGAAGTCTTGCATCCGTGTGCACGGACACTCGCTCGGGCACATACACACTTGTGCAAGCGCGCAATTCCACACAAAAGCAAGCACACAACCACACACAGAGGTCTGTGTAAGAGAAAAGAGAGGGGAATGGGGAGAAAGAGTGATGTGCTGCGAGTGTGTGTGTGTGTGTGTGTGTGTGTGTGTGTGTGTGTGCGTGAGTCATGCATGAGTACACATTGTTAGCACGGTGAAAATCCTCACAGGTTCCTGGAAGGAATTAAAACGGCTGACGTGACACCAGGATGCAAGACTGCTCTGCAGGGCTGATCCCACCCCTCTGCTGATCCATGTCAGGGTGTGTGTCTGTGGCTCGGGAAAACTTTTTCATGGCTAAGCTCCACCTGAAACAAAGCCCGCACATTAGAGCAGTGCTAGAAGAAGTCAAATCCTTTAAAGGTGCAGTTAGAGATTCTAATCAGTGGCAGTGGGAGTGAGCGGGACGGTTTCTCTGGAGGAGGGTAATCTTTCTCCAGGATCGCTGACTCCACCTTTAAAGTAATCATCTGGAAGATTGTCATTTAAAGTTACTGTGAGGAACATTTAACTGATTATGAAACATTTTCAATTTAATACTGATGCCTCTATATATCCTACATAAGTAAATGAGACCGTCAGTGAGAAGATTATCTATTTCTATATTCTTAATGCTCGTCATCGGTGCCACTGGGTCGGATTTCACATGAAATCTTGCAGGAAACTCCTTCAGCTCAGACTCCAGCGGGGCCTCCGGCAGCGACCCATCCGCAACGGCAGGCTGTTCTCAGACACAGTTCGTAGCTACACGTACGAAAAGTAAATGCACTGTAATTTGCCACAAGTCAAATCATATATATAGTATAAACAGTGACAAACGCTTCGTTGGGAGGAGGTCGGGGTGGATGGGTGGCTCCAAAAACACCAGACTTTCGCCCAGGAGACCGGGTTTTCGTGTTTCGTGTGAAAGCAAAAGTCAACGTTGATTTATTTATCTCATAACTTCCGTACTTAAGTAACGCCACTTCCGGTGTTATTTTAACCCAAACCACAATATTTTCCTGAAGCTAACTAAGTCGTTTTTGTCACGGAACTTCCGAACTTAAGTTAAACCACTGCTGGTTTGGCGTAACCGTGTTCGGTGTGGCGTAACTTAACCACAATCTTATCCTAAACCGAACTAAGTAGTTTTGTTGCCTAAACCAGTTGTTTCCTGTGAAGACAGAAGTTTATTTTGGAAAGACTGGAGCGGAAATTGACGCTGGACATTCGTAGGAAAACACACAAACAATGAGGGATAACTTTTCATAAGATATCATACAAACCGTTGTATGAAAAAAAAAAACGCGGACAGACCAAGCCCCCAGGAAGAGTGCCGGTCATTAATCCCTTGTGGCCAAACGACGGTACTACAACTTCCGTGTCCGTCACATGATGCCATTGGGCCCAAAAGGACTTTTTTTTTGGTGAATCAACTTCATAGTACGAACACTTGAATAGCCCTTATTTAAATCATTCCTAAAAGTTGTAAAACGCACTAATAGCTCAATCCAGAGTTATTTCCTTTCCTCCGTTCATGTGAATGAGACCCAGACCGAGGCTGGAGTGAGGGCTGGGAGGCGGAGTTAGCAAGCCGTGACGACAGCGTGACAGCTGTGACATCGCGGCGGCTGTGACATCGCGATTGAGCCATGTGACCGAGCGGACGCTACTGCGCCTGCTCCGTGGGCCCGATGGATGAGGAAGATCGCCGGAAGATCCGAGTACATTTCTAGTCGGAAGTCGAGCCATTTTGTCTTCATGCGCCACTGAGCAACTCTCATAGGAATGAACGGAGCCCCGCATCCTACGCTGTATCCAGTTCTCTTAATACATCCATGGACAGACCCATTTGACGCGCAGTCGAAGCGCCGGCAGGGACTTTTTAGCTTGTAGACGTTTAGCTCAAAGCACCGCTGAGCATATTACAACCCCACAGAGCTGCTAGCATGGCTGTAGACTTTTAGTCCTGTTCTCCACAATGAGGGATTAGAAAAACCCTTTTCCATTGTGCTCACTGTGCCAGCGCTTTAGATAAGATGGCTGAACTGTGACCATCTTCCCTGTTGGACCTCAGCATCACACACATTTTAATGAATGATTCATGCTGTTATTTATCCTGGTTGGGTTTATTTATTCTGTAACCACATTACATTCATCTGGGATTCTTTTTACAAAGTGACTTGTGTTTCTGATGATGGCTCAATATCTCACTGCATTTATTAATGTCTTCATTAACACTGGGAACTTTTATGATTATGTTTATATTTTATAGCGTTTTCCATGTCCCAGGTTGCCCCCACCGCTGCACAGAAACTCTACCCTCCCCGCGAGCTTCCTCCATGTTGATTTGATCTTTATTTGGCCTTTTTACCGCAGCTCTTTGAATAAAGCTACTCAGCGCGTTTACGGGAAGCGCACAGCGCAACATCACAACCGGCTCCCTCATGCTTCCAAACTGAGCCTTTCCAAATTGGTTTTCACAAAACCTGCCAGTTTACAGGGACGAGTTTAGAAAGTCTCTCTCTCTCTCTATCTCCTCCACCCCCTCCCTTACCTCTCCTACTCCTCAGGACAACCTCCAGCAGCAGCCCTGGCCCAAAAGAAGGTGAGTCTAAATTTAAACCAGCAAAAAGGTAGCTTTGTAACCCCAAGGTGGCTTCAGAGGAGAGAGAGAGAGATGGAGGGGGAGGAGGGGGAGGAAAGTTGAGGAAGAAAAACAGGGTGGAGAAGGAGTGTTAGAAGGTACAGCAGGCTGAAGAGGACGTGACACATTTGATCGTTATTTAATGATTTTGACAGAACCTTTTTTCTTGATACAAAAACAGTTTAGAGTTTACTCTGTACGAGCATGATCTTTTTATTTAGTTATTAAGTGCTAACACTGCATGACCTCTCCAACTTTACAATGAAGAGGGGAACCTGACAAAGAGAGAGCTAAACAGGATCAATAAGATAAATATCAGTGAAGTTATTGAAGTTAAAAACCACTTTGAATGAACCCACATTTTCACATGAATTGGGGATTTGGAAGGATTCAGATTCACTATCGGAATCAGATTCAATAAAATGCTACCTTACCTATGCTGGACAGAGATTTTAATCCTATACGAAGCACGTATTTACGCCTTTACACACCGGGGATATTTTTTTTTCATGTCAATAATTTGCATGTCAATATTTTTCGAATGAATGCTTTTGTCATGAGTACTTTCACACGGAACACAAATATTGCGCGGCGAAGAAGCGACATTCATCACGCCAGGGTCAGCTCAAGGTGGGCTGGCAGGAGGTGTGCTGGATGGGTCAAACAATTGCAAGATTTTGAACCAGGAGACCGGTTCTTGTGTGGCGCGTAAAACTAAAAGTAATTTGTCACATCAGTTGTTAGTCACGTGAATAGTGAGGTTAGCATCAACCACGTCCGTTTCAACTCTTATGCATCCCAATGTGGAGGCTTTTGGCTTAAGAATAAATAGGTAAAATAGAATAAATAAAGAATAAACGTTATGTCAAACACACATAATAAAAGAGATTTATGTCTTGTAGCATTACTGGGAGTGAGTAGAAATTGGATTGAGGAATGGCTCAGGATGCAGAAGTTGGTGCAACAAAGGCAGTAAAGTTTTATCAACTAAAAATCCCAAATAAACAAATGAGAACAACAACAAGTCCCAGAAAACGTTTTAAATAACACAACTCCACTGTAAGCTATCTCCAACAGCATGTATCCCACAGTTAATGCCTGCATGGCTTTATATACCCCGTCCTGGCCCCACCTTAATTGAACTGAACCAATGCACAGGGTTTATAGGAAAACCAGAAATTCACACTGAAACCGGTTTTAAAACCAGAATTTGTAACATATCAAACATACAACTATTTCAAGGAGAGCAACTCTTCCCTCCTTGGATGAATTATTATTATTTATTACCCTTAATTAGTCAACAGTGTCTGGTCATGCAGAAGGAGTAAGAGACTACTGAGCCCTCCCGTACTTCTTCAGCCCAGATTGACACTACTAAAAAGGGAAAAGCACAATTACAGTGAACATTACCAAGGTGAAAACACACTGCTCAGATCAGCACTTAAACATGGTCAAGAAACACCATTTCCTTTCATACATCTTAGTGATTATATTTGAAATAAACCAATTAATTGGGCACAGGTGGCCTGACTAAGCCTGATGACAGCTGATTGCTTCATGAATTGTAGGGAAGCTTGGTATGAGAGAAGGTACGGAGGAAACCTTTTCACGTGTCTCAACAATTTACGGACTTTTGAGAAAAAAAATCCTTCAGTGTAAATATTCACAACCGGAAGTACCAATCTATGACGTCTTCATCTGGATGTTTTGTCTGCATGATAAGGCCACTACCTTTATTTTCTGCATAAGATTAAAATGCATAACATATACCTGCACTGTCCCTGGTTTGAATCTGTAAAAGGATCTATATTTCTTGTCACCCCATGCTCAGTTAAAGGCTAAAAAAGACCAACCAAGTTGAGTCTGGATAGCAGAGCATGCTGGAGGCAGAAATGAACAAGTGGCACACAAGTTAGAGACCGTAAGAGAAAAGGTGAGAGAGAGGGTCCAGGGAGGGAGAGAAATTCCCCGTGCCGTGGCCTAGGAGCCGCTGGACGGGCGGCGTTCTCTCCGGCCCATGAAAGGTGTGATTGTCCCACAGCTTCCCCGAGCCAGGAAAGTTCCCCCAGCGGCGGTCGGCGGCCCCTCTATCTGCCAGGAACGCAGGGCCGCGGAGAGAAACCCAGGGCCGGTTATGTCAGATACCACGCCGGGGAGGAGGTGGAGAACGAGGGGGAGGGATGAGGTGTAAAAAAAAAGGTGCTGTTCAATGTGTGTTATAAATACTTCAGAGAAACACACACACACACATTGAGGGGACACACACTCAGGAGGACAGCGGGCCCTCAATGAGGCCGTCGGCTCGGAGCGTCTGAATGAAAAGAAGGGCAGCTCTCAATGTGTTTATTTTGACAGGAGGGAGCGAGAGTGGAGGGGAGCCGGGGGAGGAGGGAGGGGAGACAGAGGGAGACAGAAATGGAGAGATGAGAGAAAAAGAGACGGAGAGGAGAAGTTAGAAGTATTTCAGGCTCGGACATTCCTTCACATCCAAAAACAAAGTTCCAGTAGAGTTTGTAAAGAAAGCCCCAGCCATGTTTCACAGCCACTTTCTCTCTTTTTTTCTTTAGGGGGGATTTCAATGCAAATATATTTTGACCCGGAGGGATGCGGAGCATGTATTCTGAGTCAGATAGTTTACTCTGTGTCTCACTCAATGACTTATGGGTGGGGTGGAGGGGAGAGGGGACAATAAAGATGGCTCCAGGCCACGGTGACTATTCAAATACACTGTAAGACGGCCCGAGGGCTAACTGATCCTGCTCGCTGTCAAGGACGCCGCTGCATGAGTACACCAGCCTGCTGCCGCTTATTAACTTAGCAGTTGTTTTTTTTTTAAAAGTGGATTTTCAGGTATTTAGTGAGCGGATCGTCATGTCACTTCAGGGCATATATATTTTAAGATGTTGACAGTTCTGATGCAACATGTACATTTTGTTCATCAAAAATGATGCAGGCACCTTTTGAGCAGTTGTGCGTTACTTATGGCTGTTTAAATTGTGAATTTGTGACTTTTCATTGTACCGCCTTCATCGGTTCAGATGAACACGTTCTCATCCCAACTCGTCACATACTGACGCTCTGTCAGACCCCTCAGCGTCATGCTGTGGTCGCAGTAAACACGTTCTTAATGTTATGAATTAGACAAAAACACTTGCTAAGGTTTAGGAAACAAAACCATTTAGTTAGGTTTAAAAACAACATTGTTGAGCTTAAAATAACTACATTTGTACAGTTAAAATGTGACTTGACGAACACAGGACACGAACGAACAGCTGATTGTAACGTTAAAGTGAAACTTAACACAAACAGCGTTCTCCTGGATGAAAGCCTTGTGTTAGTTGGACCCATCCAGCTCCCATCCCGCCTGACCGGTGTGTCTCTTTCACTCTTTAAACTACTTCACCACAGCACTTTTCCTGTACCTTTACTGTTTTTTACTGTATACTGGTATCTAACGCTGACAAAGCGTCGGTATTAGACGTCCTGGGAATGAGAACGGGCTGTTCAGAGGGGTTGAAATTTGTAAAGATGCTGCTCAGTGTCTGCGCCAAACTTTAGTGTCAAATTTAGTGTCAATCAAATTGCGTTCTTATTGGCAAGAAGTTAGGAATTCTGATGATGAGCAGAAGTGAACTTGCCTCATTTAGAACGTGTTGGATGAGAAAGATTATTGTAGCTTTGTAGTGCTCTGAGAGCTGCTCAGGTTAGTTTGACTTTGGTTTGCTGTCGGGGTGGCGATCAAAATTTGAATTGATCGTCATAACAGTGTTTAGCTGGGAATGAGCCTCCTGCAGACTGTGCAGCTTTATGCTAATAGTAATAGATAAATAGCTAAAAGTGAGTGACAGTGACAGCAGCCTCAGCTCACAGTGTTAGAACAACGGAAATTTGGGACTGTTGATGAAGCCTTCTGCGTTGTGGAACCAGTGTAAGTTTGTGTCCCCTCTTTATTTATTTATTGGGGTTGAAACGTAGAAAACACTTTCTTCAAGAAATTAGAACTGTGTCCAAAATCACTCCCCATTTGCCAAAACTTTTTTCCATAACTATTCATGACAAAATGAGCAACAATCAAATTGAATCCCGCAGCCAGACAGTGAACAGATCTTATGACTCCTTTTACATGTTGACCTATAATGCAAAGAATTTCTTCCCACCTGAAACACATGAACACACCTACCGGCCGCAGAATAATGTAATTATTGCAGTGAACCGCACTTCGCCGCTATCTGGTGTGAAGTCGGTGTAACAAGCTGATGAGTTAAAGCATGTTTTCAGGGTCTTTAAGGTCCAGTTTCAGATTTGAGATCAGCATGTTGAATTGTACACTACATTTAGTTTATAATCCCGCAGTGCAGTGGTTATGTCACTGTGTTTTCCATTCTACAGTAATGACACAAAATGATGATGGTTCATAAGTGTGCAGAATCAGAATTTGTGCTCATTGTTATGTAGTTTGTAAGATTAGTGAAAGTGACGGGGCGATATTAGACACATTACAGGAATACTTTTACATTTCATTGGCAGTGATTCAGCATGTTTTACCACTTCTACATGTGGACTACCAATGTAGTAAATGAAAAAAAGTTCAATTTTCAGGCCGTAAGTCTCTTAAATACGCTAACTGCTGAGCTGAAAACTTAATTTCTAATGTTTATTGCAGCTGTTAATCTTTGTCGGTGACCATCGATCACTTATTAAAAAATCACCATCACAGCTCGGATTCATTTCTACGGCGTCTGCAGCGGTGGCTGCGTGTTTTCAGCCTGCGCTGTGGAAATAAGTGGAGCTTGTCTACCTGAGCGTGAGAGGCTGTCAGGCTCTCCTCAAGGAGCCCCGTTCAGCCGCACACACACTCAAACACACACACATGTGCACACGCGCACAGAGTCCGGAGCCAGCAGACATAGTAGCACTCATTCATCCTCTGGCAGCGGCCGCCCCCCCCCCCCCATCCCCTCCCTTTCCCACCACTGGCCTTCAATCCTTCCCCCTGCTTTTTTCGTCCCTCCACCCTCCTCCTCCTCCTCTTCATCATCCCCCTCCTCAGACCACGTCCATTTTGGGGTTTGGGAAGGTAGAAAAACAGTCTGACGGATGAACAGACAGGATGGACACATCCATAACACAACTTGGCCCATTAAAGGCACCAGCATGCGCCAAACCATATTAGCCTGTGTCCAGCGGCGGGCGATCCGTCTCCACAGTCAGGCCCGCCTTGTTTTCCTCGGTTTTCAGTGGAAAGGACACACTGCTGCAAACACACAACAGTACTGAAGACAAAATGTATTTGGTGATTCAGGGCATCATCTCTCTGGATCTTGAGGGGACTGGTTCAAACTTGAGCAAGACTCTGAATCCCCTCCAGCTCCAGCAGTGGTGTTCACTGACCTCTGACCTCCCTGAGGAAGTTTAGAAAATAAAACAAGAATATCCCTGCAGAGATCGAATCATTACAAAGTTTGGCACTGAGACAGATACTTTGTGGTCGTCAGCTGTGGTTCACTGCTAAACTACCGACTTATGCTCGTCTCATGCACCGTTCGTAGCTATACCTATGAAAAGTAATGCAATGTAAGTCATGTATATCCCACAAAATCAATTCATGTGTAAATCACGTAATCGTGAACCTGCAAATATAAATAGAGGTGAACGCTGCATAGGGAGGAGGTCGGGGTGGATGGTCATAAAACACCGGACTTTTCGCCCACGAGACCGGCGTTCGTCTCCCATATCAAACCAGAAGTCAACGTTGATTTATTTGTCACATAAGTTACGTACTTAAAGTTACTATATGTAACTTTCAGAAAATCCTTGTTATTATTGACGCTGGTGGACGTTAAGTGAACTGCAGTCGGCATTAGATGTGACTACATTACAATCATATATAACCATTACAATCTGTAATCTCCATGATACCAAATAGCTTGCCATTTGCAAATTACTTCATCAGCTAACGTTACGAAGCAAAATCGTCCCGAGTCCTTCAATCAGTCAACAGGGTATTATAGGCAACCAATAAAGTATGGGAAGATCTCAGTTTCTAAGTTACATTACAATCTGTTCACACGTTGGAAATACAAAGCGATTAATACATGTAAATTGTTACATGTAGTACCTTTAACGGCCACCGGTGTCATTAATAACAAGGATTTTCTGAAAGTTACATATAGTACCTTTAAGTAACGCCACTTCCTGAGTTATTTTAAGCCACTTTTCCTAAACCTAACTTAGTAGTTTTGTTGCCTTATCCTTGCTGGACATTTGTGGGAAAACGAACGAAAAAGGAGGAATAATGTTTTTGCAAGAGGATACGTTGAATTATGTCCGTCCGTATTCACATTCCATTAAAAGCGATCACTTCAATACTCGCAGGTTTGTATTAAACCCATATTAACCCTACAGTACTCTACATGTAGTTACTACAGTACGTTCCCAGTGTGTTAAACCAGGTCAGGAGCCAGTTCAGGTAACACAAGGGCTCCTCCACAGAGACAACAGACACTGTAAAAGGGGTTATTCTTCTCCCGTCTGTCATGTGTGGGTGTTAACTTTAACCCCCTGATCATGGAGGTGGCTGCAGGGCCACTAATCTGGCCCAGCTGGGTGCTGCAGTATCTCTCACTGGATGTGTGTGTAGCTGTTAATTGGTCCTGGCCGGGGGGCCTCTGATTGGAGGCGGTGGAAAAACAAATGAGCTGCAGTAACAGGTCGGTGAAAGTGAGAGGGTCCTTCAGATTCCTCTGTAACATGTCAGTGAGTGGAGGAGAGCTGGAGGGGGGGTCAGTGTGAAGCCGTCAGTCATCCCTCATCTGGACATACTCACCATGAATGCCTTTTTAAAATGTCTTCAAACACACAGATCAATGCAGTTTTTTAAATATATACATATTGATCTGTAACACTTTACAGGTCCGTTGTTGCCCTGGAAAGAAATATGTGAAATTTGTCTACAGACAAGCGTACAATTCAAGATTCAAGATTCCTTTTACTGTTACTTCTTAATATACAGGTTTAAGAGAGTACAATTCTTTTGTTTAGGCCCCTTTATATAGCAGCATAATAGCAATAAAAACAGTAAAAAGACATTAAAAGGTAACAATACAATAAAATACAATATAATACAATATTATATTATTTCAATATTATTATAAAATCAACTTATAAAGAATAAAAGTCTCCAAAAATACATGATTAATGAATGAATATTTACTTGGGTTTAAATGGAACAGGGTCTTTCAAGGAAGTATATCCGAAAATTGAAAAGTGTTTATGAATTGAACTAAATCTAAACAAAACAAACTTTCTATAAACAAAAGTGTTAACAATTTCTCTTGTCACCTAAAAAAAACAAAAAACATCTTCTTTCTTGAAAAGTCAGTTTTCATTTAGAAAACCATGAAGCTCCCGTCTTCGGCCTGATCCAACCACCGAGGTGTTTCTATTTATTTTGGCTCATTCTCAGTTTGATGTTGACAAAGCGTTGCAGTAAATGTCTTCCTGACATCCAACTGTATCGTCTCCAAAGAGTCCTACAGCTGTGAGCCGTCCCGCCCCGACAGGTAAAAGCATCGGCTGCCAATCAAACGTCGTCTGCTCACGCTCAAACAGCCTTGAGAGGAGCTCTGACCCCACATTACCTGTCCACCTGTGTCCTCCTGCAGACAGGTGCAAAGGTCCTGCACACCACTTTACATTTAACTCACTACTTTTTGTGACGAGTGGGGATGAGAACGTGTTGGTTGTTTTCAACGGCAATCATTCCCTTTCCCCCACATCTTCTCAGCTGGTGTGTGGATTCAAACCTGCATCCCTATAACTTCTCGGCTACTTTTTGCCTTCACAGCACTAAAGGCCATGGCCCCAGCTGTTATATTGTCCCCACTTACATGCATGTGTGTGTGTGTGTGTGTGTGTGTGTCCAGCTGTACACACACACAGCTAATGAACTCTAAGTGCCTGGCGGCAGTTGTCACGGTGGTGCGACTGTCTCAGTGCCTTCAGTTAAAGGCCACAAAACAGCCTGATTTGAGTTCATTCAGGTCTGAAGCAGCGATCGTGAGGGAACTGATTCAAAGAAATTAGAAAGTGCACGGCAGCCGCTTCCATTTCAGATCTGTTTTTAAGTTATTAGCAAAAAGCAATGTGTTAAACCTTCATGGAGCCGGCTTCTCATTTTTAACTGCAGCTGATCTTCGCTTTAACTAGTTGAAATGACAACACTGGATTATATCAGCTGCAGCCAATTAACATTAATTATCTGAGTAACCGGACCAAAAGCCAAAGTGGAACTTCTATTATATGTAGTTAATGTGCTCTCTCTCGGGGTAAATCATTTGATTGTTAGAGAACGAAACTCCACTTTGTTGAGTCATATAACTAATTTAAGCTGATTTAATTTAATTTGATATACACCAGTTAGCTCCTGGTATAGATTTACAGTAACCCTTTCTCTTCGGGCCTTCTTCAACAGGTCAAACAACATAGTTAACACTGTTTTAACAGCTTGATACCTGTGAACTGATGACAGAAATGATGCATCTTCTGTTTAGCTGTAGGTTGTAGCTGTGAAAAATGGTAAAATATAATAGATTTCTATCAGCTCTGTATCTGTAATTGATGAACTTTTTACGCAGACAAATTAGTCCATTTGTATTTTTGTTATTCCTATTCTATAGCTGTTTGTTTCATTGGTGGTCTAACAGGGACTTCAACCTCTCTGGGTGTTAACATCATTTTGGGGTAAATTGACCCACTATTATCACATAAAAAAGGTAGATTTAATGCATGTTTAATCAATTTGGTCACTTTTTGATTTGGTTTTGGTTGGATTTACTGATCGCTGTTTTCGCCTTTTTTCAGAAATGTATTTTTTTCTTTTTTTTTTAAACTTGTCTCCTGTAATTTTCCGTGCTGTTCTGAGACTGCAAATAGTGCTTAACATCAGTCCATCCGCTGCCTAATACACAGCAGATAAACAACAGACAAACACACAGTAGATAAACAAATTATAGAAAGAATTATATACACACAATATACATGCACATATGCATTAACACACAAACACACATGTGCACACTCACACACACACACACACACACACACACACACACGTGCATGTAAGCATCCACTCCTAGCAGGAAACCGGTAATGGGTGGGGTCCCTTTAACATGCACACCTGTGATGACTGATAAGATAAGTACAGGACATAATGTGTGTGTGTTGTCATATTCGTGTGTGTGTGTGTGTACCCTGTCATGCACCTGTATACTGTAAAATATACAAGTGTGTTTTACCTGTGTGTGTGTGTGTGTGTGTGTGTGTGTGTGTGTTGTTATATTCGTGTGTGTGTGTGTGTACCCTGTCATGCACCTGTATACTGTAAAATATACAAGTGTGTTTTACCTGTGTGTGTGTGTGTGTGTGTGTGTGTGTGTGTGTGTGTGTGTATATGTAGCAGAAAAGTTCCCGTCTGTGAAGACAAACTGTGCTGCAGTCTCGGGGCCATCAGTTCCATCGCTCCTCCACTGTATGATACACAGATAAAAAAAAAGTCACTCAGAGCAAATATGGTTTTCAGCTGGTAGAATATTAAACAATCAGAGATTGTCTGTGCTGTAAACAAAGATTAATTCTCAGATTCGCTGCAAATATTTGCAGCAAATAATCAGTGTCATGAGGATATTTGCCAAGTCATGGCTGTCCTCCTCTTCGCCATTCTGCTGCTTCCTCACACACAGCTCAAGACTGAGACAAGTTTTATTTATATATGATTTACTTGAGTAGATAAATGTCTGTCTCTGTAAATGCTGTGTGGCAATTTTGAGAGTAATTAGGGTTTAATTGATGCCCTAAAGCCACTTCAGAGGAGCACCTGAGCTGCTTATGGACACAAAAACCTTGAATATATTTAACTGTGTTATTCTTTTTTTATTCATAAAATACTCTGTATGTTCTGTACATTGCTGTATTTAACAGAGATTTGACAGATTTGAAGAATACTTCATTTTAGTATTGACTAACAAGAAATGTAGTGAATGCAGTTCCTGTTTACTTGCAACATGAGGAAGTTATTGTTCTGTGCCTAATCCATTAAGCTGCTCCTGTAGCTACTGTACATTTTTAATGATGTTTTACCACATCATAAAGAAAAGTAACATTTGCAGTAACTACAATTTTATAAAATGTTTTCAAATTTATAAAAATATACAAATAAAAGATCAATACCACCACCTTAAAAACACATGCATGGTACCTTACTGTACACCTTTTTGTGGTTGGGAAAAACTGTCATTCGGCAATGATGCTAAATAATTTCAAAAGACATCTCGAGAAAAAACACTCTCTACAATATCATTAAATATTAGGCTATTTATTAAATTAAATATTAAATAATTCAAACAAATGAGAGTGCTCAATGGATAAAATGGAATTAATATATTATATATAATTTAATTTGTTTGTATTTTGCCCTGGAAAAACTAATAATAAATTATACATTTGAACAAAGGAAAATCTTTTTTGTGTATATTTTAGCTAATTTTTTTTATCTGCAAATCAGCTCAACATCGGCCTAAAAGCGTGAATAAGCCTATTATCTCATTGATATTAATGATAATTTATAAATGTCACATGTTGCCATGAAAACAAATCACTATGAATGGTTGCCATGGTCTGTCTGACTACCGTTTACTTGAACCCTTATTTAAAGGAGCAGTTTGTAGGATTTAGTGGCATCTAGTGGTGACGTTGCAGATTGCAACCAACAGAATACTGGCGGCTCACTCCTCCCTTTCTAAGCGTGTCAGAGAACTACGCCGACCTTCAGGTAACGTAAAAACTCAAAGCGCTCTCTCTAGAGTCAGTGTTTTGTTTGTCCGTTCTGGGCTACTGTAGAAACATGGCGGACTCTGTAAAGGTGACCCGCTCTCTATGTAGATATGGACTCATTCTAAGAAAACGGAAACACAACGATTCTTAGTTTCAGGTGATTATACACTAATGAAAACATAGTTATGAATTTTATATTCCATTTCTGCTAATAGATCTCCAGACATCCTACACACTGGCCCTTTAAAATAAGCAAAATGGCAAAAAGCTGTTGAAGTTGTTCCAAAGCTTAGACTTGCCCTCCTGATGCTTGTTTCTTCTTCTCTTCATCTGAATCCGTTTGTATAAACCAGGGCAAACTGGCAGGCTCCTAAATGTCAGGAAAAGCTGGCAGGACGTCGTACGGAAGAAATGCAATTTTTACACAACTTAGAGCTCCATGTGCTCCGATACAGGGACGAAAAAACAAACATGAAAACTGAACAAATAAAGTGAAATCTGACTCGAGGGGGAAATTCGAGTCCGACTCGGCCAAATTGGTTTCAAGCTGAGAATCAAAGGCTCGGTTCTCAACCGGTCAGCCCCAAACCTCCATTGTAAAGTCCGGTTAGGAGGCCGGAGCGGAGCCAGATTCAACAGAGCAGTCTGACACATCGCTCCATCACATCCTGTCATTTGGCAGAGGATGGACACCCTGTCTTCATCCATCTTTGAGATGGAGACAAACACAGCCTGTGACATGCTCTGTGTGTCTTTATGTGTGTGTGTGCAGACATTTGTGTGTATGTCTCAATGCCTGTGATTTACAAGGCAGCGGACAGTAGTGGCTGTCATGTCAATTCAAGTAGTGTTGTCTTAAAGTCTAGCCAGTAGCTCTCTCTCTCTCTATCTCTCTCTCACACACACACACACACACACACACACACACACACACATGCACTCTAACAGTGTGTTTGACCCGACACATGCTCTCCAGATGTTGGTGAACATTCCTGAAGGTCTCATCACACTTGTGGACATTTTATGTCTCCTCACACCGTCCTGACACTGTCACAGTCCAGTTCTTGGGTTTGTTCAAACTGAAAGCGGCTATGAAGAGACGGAGCGTCCACTCTGCTTCAGGACTGAAACACAGATCTGCGGCTGGATGTAACATTTTGGGAGTAATCAAACACTCCCAACTGCTGACAACTGTCACAAAGGCCCCTATGGCCCCGTTCAGACCTG
Source organism: Sebastes fasciatus (assembly GCF_043250625.1). Lineage (NCBI taxonomy): Eukaryota > Metazoa > Chordata > Actinopteri > Perciformes > Sebastidae > Sebastes > Sebastes fasciatus. Next base: position 5,119,441 of record NC_133801.1, read on the forward strand.
GCATTAACATACATCTTGGATCTTATCACAAGAGGACAGCTCTGAGTACACAGTCCGTTTGGTTGGTCCCAATCAGAGTGAAATTGATACTTTCGGTAATTTTTCTATTTAGTTCAGTACAGTTTCACGGTGCACAAATTAAAAAGGACCAAATAAAAAAAAAGAAATTTGCAAAGGGGCGTGTACGAAGGAGCGAATTTATCTTTTTCGTCTCGAGAGCTGCCACTTCTAGGCAGGGAATTGCAGAATTTGAAATATTGCTGTCAAAGTTTTTTCACTTTGACAGATCTACTGTGAATACAGATCCTTTCTCATCCACTTATCTCAAATGACTTCATAAACGTCACTATTTTTGTGGACTTTATTTAGCATATTGGGTGAGCTAGCAAGCAACGAACGGACGCAACGATCGTGTGTGTGTATGTGTTTAACTCATCCTCCTCTTACTGAATTCAGAACTCAATAGAAACTCAGCCTTCCTTCATTTCCCTCTGGTCTCTTTGCTTTCTCCTCTTGTACGTTTGAAACAGATTCATAAAGCCCTGGGATAAGTCTGACTTGTTTGCTTTGTGCGGACGCCCAGGGCGGAGTTGCATCTAATTGCGTCTTTCCAAAGACTTTGAATGTACGTAACTGTGTGTACTCTTAAATTCGCCTCGTGTTCTGTCCGAACACAAAGGTAGAGATCACACCACAGCATCTGCACGACCCGCTGCTCTTCGATTACCAGATGATAGATACTCAACACTTGCAACCCTGTAGTTTGGCAATTTCTGAACATCTTAAAATCATATGAATGTTTGTTATCATAACTCTGTTTAAGATGCTCAACAATCGGATTTAAACCTTTACTAATCTTGGTAAAGTCAATCAAACAGTCCTGCTTCACATTGATTACAGAGCAGTTTGAGTTGAAGTGCCTTGCTCATCAGCAGTGTAATTCGAGTGTACTTGTATAGGCCTACTGATGTTACGGGCAGGCTGCCAGTTCCAAGAGGTTTCCAACAGTATTAGAACCGCCTGAGGTGACACAGCGATTAGAGTAAGTTTGCATATTGGGGTGGATATATCAGCAGTGTGATATCCCACAGGTCTAGGAAGTGGAGGTGATTTTGTGGATCAAGGTTTATTTAAGTGATACAAACAATCGGTGCGGGGGGTTTCCCCCTGCGTCGCCGCTCGCCAAGCTCAGCACCCGACATCATAAAATCCAACCTGACTGTCTGCTCTCTGCAGACACACAAGAAGAAGCAGAGAGCAGTACAAAGTCCTGAGGATATTGTTCTTCACACCCCCCCCCACTGCATATCCAAACATCCTGAAACTATAGCGGAGAAACAGGAGTCGTCCTGAAACACAGCCAGTATATTAACCTGTGATATGACTGATTCTTATCACTGTCGGATCCACCGGAGGCTTATTATAAGCAGACACCACCACCACTAAACAATGTGACTTTTATTTTGAAATCCACAGTGGATCACGTTACACTGTGGACTTGACAAAGCCAGCAGGTGCTCTGTGTGTAATCATAACAGAGACAATGTTACTCACGGAAATTAAGATAAGATAAGGGGAAACTTTAATGACACTTGGAGGGGAACCCGGTCAATGCAAACAGATCACAGGATGCAGCCAAGAAATGAATCATTCATTAATTAACCAAAATATAACAGGAAGAAGAAACAGAGCAGGAAATAAAATACAAATAGAAATTAGCAAATGGAGGGATCATACAGTATAAACATCACTTTATTATTTGAGGCTGGATCAGGACTTTATGGAACAAGGAAAGAGCATCATCTGAGCCAGCGAGTCAGGGATCAGAACCAGCAACCTTTTTAGAAAGCTGACCTTTGACCTGCACAGAGGCTGCCTGTCTGTCTGCCTGTCTTTCTGCCATGATCGTCCCTGAGTCGATGGACCTGTTTTGATCGATACAGTACTCCCTGTCCGTCCCACACACACACACACACACACACACACCATCAGGTTAAATGTAATCAGCCTCCTCCTCTGTGTTCGTCTCTCAGGCCAGCGGTTTATCTCGGGCCTCTTTGCAACACCCACGGCCGACGGAGCAAAGTCCAACAGCTTATCTGCCTCTGCTGGCCAGCGGCGCTCAGTCTGTCTGTCTGTCTGTCTGTCTGTCTGTCTGTCTGAATGACATACTAACTGACAGTCTCTCTGTCTTCTTAAGTAGCTGCTGTTCTACTTGTCTGAATGTCTCTCTGTCTTCTTAACTAGCTGCTGCTCTACCGTCTGCCTCCATCTGTATTAGCTGCTCTACAGACTCTCTCTGACTGTCTCACTCACTGAATTACCGCATTTTACATTTTATTTTGTTTTTATTTTACTGTTTTTGTAATTGTTTTTTATATACAGTAATGTATAATAGAGTGATGCAGGGATGTTGTATTTTTGTAGGCCAACCACGAAGTTAGCATCGCCCTGGTTCCCTCGACAAAAAGCCAATTTTGGATTATTGCAGAAAATAATCTCTGTGGCAAACACACGTTTATGATACTTACACGTTTTGTTCAATGAGATAATCTTCACAAATGAACACCACTTTTCTGATTTTCGAAGTGTGAATGTAATTAGCAGAAGTAAAAAGCTAACGTTAGGCAACAACCGAACTACACCACGATCGCATGAGTGCGAGTATACACAATGAGGCTGTAAAGGAGGACGAGTTGGCGTGATGACGTTTAGTCGCCACTTGTTAGCAACCTTTTTTAGACACATAAACGCTTCAAAATTTATGATATCTTGTGTTAACCACAGACCTTATTTCAGTAATCTAACTAAAAACCCGTTCAAAAAAGGGGGAACCGGAAGTGCTATAATGCTGCATTTTACCCCCGTTATAGGCGAGATACAAATAATCATCATTATGATTACAAGTGGGATGTTTAGAGGTGCAACTAGTAATTATTTTCATTTGATTAATCTGACGATTATTTTCTCGATTAGTTGTTTTTCCTACAAAATGAAAAAGTAATGTGAAAAAGAGCCCATCAAAATCATTCTCAGAGCTCAAGCTGATGACTTTTTATGCATCATGTTAATGAAAACTGCAAATTTATGTTTGAAAAATGATTGAAACTATTTGTCTTCACTTTTAAATCGTGCATATTTGAAAACTTCCCACACCATTTTGGACGTATAAGTATAAATGTGTTGTGAGATCAGGCTCTCTGACTGACTTATGAACTGTCTGTCTCTTCTTTGTCTTCTTTACTAGCTGCAACTTTAGTCTAAATGTCTTTCTGTCTTAATGAACTTCCGTCTGTCCGGTTAACCACCAAACTGTCTCCCAACCTCTCCATTTATTAGCTACAGCTCCATTTGACTTTTTTTAACAATTAGTTTATGTCACTTCTTAAGACCTTTTGAGCTAACTATGACATGTTACAGGTGCTCCAGTATCCTTAGAGAAGTCGCATATGAATAACAGACTTTTTTTGTTCGAAATGCAAATTTGCTGCTCAGATCTCGACTGACTTACTGCCTAACTAACTGATCTGCCTGTCAAGAAAAGGGAGAGTACAGCCTGAGGGCTGAACTGTAAGTGCTCTCTTCTCTCCCTGTCTGGCTCTTCCTCTCCCTCTCCCTTCATTCCCTCCCTCTCCTCAGGCAATAACAAGTGTAAACAGTGCTTCTACCTAACAGGATCCAGGATGCACGGCCTCATTTGCATGGAACATCTTGAAAACATGCACCACCCTTTTTCTCTCCTCTCTTTTTCTTTCTTTCTTTCATGCTTGTATCAGTTTCTCAATCAAACACCTGCTAAATGGAGGAATCCTCCCTACTCTGCCTCACAGTGAAACATGTGAATGTCACTATGTCAATTAGGACTATCTTGTTTAATAAAAGTCTGTAATATTTGTTTGCTAAAACACAGTTAGATTTTTTTTTTGGCATACGGAGCGTGCAGCATCTCACAGTATCACAGAGTGTCTGTAATATGATGAAATGAAGGTTGGACATAAACTAGAGCAGCAGAAGCAGAAAATACATCTTATTTTTTGAAACTCTCTCATTTGAGCACAGACGCTCTTTGTGCAGGTGTTCATGCTCGCAGGCTCCACGCTGGCTTCGCTGTCACCGGCAGTAGAGCCTGAGGGCAGCTGTCATCAAGTGTTCAACAGCGCCGACTGAGAGACTGTTGCACCTCAGGAGACAAATATCCATTATAGTGAAGATGACAACAGCGACACGGCTCTGATCTCCACGTTGACTCTCTCTAAAGCGTCTTTCAGACCTCCACATGCAGCTACTAATTATGCAAAACGTGACACAAACTGTCTTTGATAAGATCTTATCAATGGGAAGGCTTTCCCATAAAAACTGTTTATAGTGTCACACCTTCATCTGTCATCCAGTGAGCTGGCTGGAAAAAACATCTCCATAGAAATGAGGGCTTTGTTTGAACTCATTACAAAATTAGGAAAAACTTTGTGTGTTCTTTAGAAAAGCTGAATCAACTCAAATGGGGAGGAGTACATGAGTAATTGAATACAGATTACTGAACCAAGCTAGTACTGCAGCCCAGTAGGAATTACATCCATTTTGGACGACACCTCACAATCCATCAACATTTACTTTCCCTAACACTAATCAAGTTATTTTTGTGCCCAAACCTAACCAAACCTTAACTGAAGCGTTGTCAGCTCAGAAAACTATTTTAGTTTTGGCCACACAGGCCCAAAAAAAGTGTCATGACCAAGTTCGAGAGCAATAAAATTAAACATCTGGACTGATTTCAAGCAGGTTGTTGGTGTTTAAGGATTTTCTCCCTTAATATGAGCCACTTGCTGATGTTCTCTAGTGAATGTACATTTATAAATTATCAAAGCCAAATTATACTTTTGTCCCATAACTAAAGCAACATTTCTCTATTATGTGTTCCTCTGAACTGAACACAAGCATTTTACACCTTTAGGGTTACATAAGACCAGGGCGTCGGGACCTTTTTGATATGTGCCATATCAACATTAAGGTTAACATTAAGTTTAATTATGACACCACATCAAAATTAAAACCTCTAACAGATCTGTTATTCTTCTTCCATAAAGGTGATGTGCATAGCAGCATTTTAAAAAGCATTTTTTTCTCCCATAATCAGGACATTGTAATTATATATGAGAACACTGTACAAGAAGGCTGAAATCATTAACCCTGCCAACCTTCCACCACTGTTGTTCATCAGCAGTAAAGGGACATATCATGCTCATGCTCAGGTTCATACTTGTATTTGGGGTTTTTACTAGAACATGTTTATATGCTTTAATGTGCAAACAACACATTATTTTTCTCATATTGTCTGTCTGAATATACCTGTATTCACCCTCTATCAGAAACGCTCCGTTTTAGTGCATTTCAACGGAATGGCAACGGAATGGCAACGGAATTGCGTTGCTAGGAAACAGCTTGGGTCCATGTTTACTTCCTGTCAGCTGATGTCATTCACATACACTGCAACAGGAAACAAACTGGGACACATTTAGAAAGTTTACATCTAAAACTGTGAAATTGTCTAAATATTGTAGATTTGTGACACCACAATTGTACAGAAATCCTGACGGCTTGTTTCAAACGCACAGTTTCTGAATACGGGCTGTGTGTATTTATCTGTGGATTGAGCGTTTTGATGCTTTCACAGTATTTATATATCACTTAAACCTGCTTTATGATATATCTATATATAATATATCTATCTTTATAATAAGACATGAAAATCTCCCTTTTTACAAAATGGGACCTTTAACGAATTCTGCGAGGAAGGCAACAAGTACCAGCCAATCAGAAGCAGAGAAGGGCGGGTCTTTGCGGAATGGGGAAAATGTCGGGGGAAAAAATCAATCAATGTACCGTAAATAGCAGGAGGCCATGGATGAAAGGGCACTTCAACATTTCCAAAAAACTCTCCGGCACACTTATTGCTAGTGTGCTGTTGGTTAAGGCACACGGTAACTTATCCAATGTCACTCTCACACTGCCTAAGGTTGGCCTACCCCTGCTTCAGACCAGCTTCCTGTGTGTGGTAAAGTGATACTGAAAGCAGCATCCTTATGCTGTGTTTTCCCAAAAGTGTCTGCATTTTTCTTCCCACACTGGCAAAGACTAAGTTACATCTTCTACAACATGTTGACTTTAGGATTTATGACTTTACATTTATAAAAAAAACACAAGTGATTCCTGCACAAAACATTCCCAACAATGTGTGGATAAGACACAAATCCCAGAAACTCTAAACTAAATCTTCAGCTGAGGTGGTTATGGCCATTTGTGACATCCAGACTGTTATCAGCAGCCGCTATCTATTTTCTAAGAGTCTCGCGTTTGGAAACTGGGTCAGCTGAGGGTCACAGATTACAACCGTAAGGTTACAAATGTAAGGGTCACACTAAAGTTTTTTTTTCTCCCCCTTTTGTTGCTGAAATTGTTCCACTCTTAACTGCTGCATTGTTGCTCCTTCAGAACCTCCAGCCACAGCACGTTATCTGTGGATAGACTCTAATCTGTTTCCCTTCATGAGAAGCCCGGACTGAATGAGACCACTATCAGCGCGGTCACCTGATTACTGCGAGGGGACGTATCAGAGTGACATTTTAGAGTCAGCCAGGTTAGTCATACCTGGAGCAGCCTGCTGTGTGTGTGTGTGTGTGTGTGTGTGTGTGTGTGTGTGTGTGTGTGTGTGTGTGCGTGTGTGTGTGTGTGTAGCTGTGGAGACCATATCAGGCGGGTGCTCGCCATATCTTATCAAGCCAACTGCTCTGAAGGGACTATTGTGCATGCAAGGTGACGAACTCCCTTAGATTCCCACTCAGACTATATACCAGTGACCATTTCTCTAAGGTGTGTGTGTGTGTGTGTGTGTGTGTGTGTGTGTGTGTGTGTGTGTGTGTTGTGTTCATTTACAGAACCACATATTGATGTTGTTTCGTAAAAAAAGGGTGAAAGTATCCGAAAAATGCTCGAGTTTCTGCAGCAACAGGTACCGTTATGTGTTCTTTAGCATCATGACTCACTGATCGAAACTGAAGTAAAACGGTGAAACTAACATGTTTAGTACGTGTGTGTGTGTGTGTGTGTGTGGTTGTATGTGTGTGTGTGTGTGTGTGGTTGTGTGTGTGTGTGCGTGTGTTACAGCAGTCTATACTTTTTAAGCCTTGGGGCTCACGGTTGCTGGGCTTGACGTGACAGAGAAGAAAAGGCAGCGACCAATACGTGACAACTCTGACAACACAGCTTGCTCAACCCAGCGGAGAGACAGACATGCAGACAGACAGGTAGGCGGATAGACGGGTAGACGGTTAGACGGGAGGCCTGGCGACAGGGCTGGGGAGCAGGAGGCCAGGGAGGGAACCAAGATCAATAAATCAACTTTTTATTTTCCTGCAGATGAAAAGAGAAGGAGCCATCAGCATGTCACTTTAGAAGTTACGTACGTGAGCTGCACGGCATTTTGATCACCTTTAAAGTCATTTTGCTACACTTTCATATGCATCAATACTCTTAGTTTCTTGATATTATACAGTAGTGATTCAGCAGGTTTACCTACTCTAGTTGCTGCTTAGAAAACTCCTGTGATGTGTACAGGAAGTGATTTGTTTCCAGTTTGTTTGGGATAAACAGAGAAGGATGTGATCGGTCGAGGGCGAGCAGACAGGGAAGATTAAAGAGCAAAAGATTCTGCAAAAAAGGGAAAAAGTCCAGAGTGCTCGGAAGCTCAAATCAGTGTGATGAAGGTGCTCTTTGGTGGGTACACGAAGGTTAAAAAAATGCGGGAGTAAATAAATAAAAAGCCTTTATTCAATTGGCTATCAACAGCAAAAGATTCTGCTTCTACGTTCTCCCTGTTTTTGTTTTGTTGATGCTGGTAGTTTTTCTAGTGCCGGGTCAGAGGCAGGTCAGTCAGTCGTTTGTCGGAGTGGTCCGGGTCTCGCTGTGTGAGTGCCGCCGGGGCCGATGGCCTGTGCGGAGGTCTGCTTTGAGGCTCTCAGTGTGATCCAGCCGTGTTTAGTCTAGCAGTCCTACATGTCACACACCACAGTCATTTGGTCAGGAGCTGTTTCAACAAGACGCTGCTATTCCTGCAGCAGCGCCGCGCCAGACAGGTGAAAAAAAAAAGAGTTGGGATTGAGTGATTGACCCGGACCAGTCATCGAGGTCCTGTCAGCAACGCTACGAGACCTAGAAATCATTTAGTTTTTTTTTTACTTCTAAAAATGTTGTGCAGAGGTGAAGAATAATTTGTTCCAAAATATGTTTGGAAAATGACGAAACCTGCATTCAGTGAAATCTGGTCCAGTTGGATGACATCATTCTGATTTTAATATTCTTAAAGCCTAAAATCCTGAAAGAGGTGGTCTCTTTTTGATTTGATGATTTTGTGATGCGTTTCAATAAAGTACTTTAACACTGGATGTACGGTGAAGCAGCTCTCTGATTGTCTTTGTGTCCTCGCTGAAAGCAAACACGTATCACTAATGGAAAAGAAAAACCAAACGCGTCATTTCGCCCCACATTTTTTGCCTTTTTAATAAGAAAAATGAAACATGAATCATTTCAATCACATTTAAAACCAACAGAAACAACAACAACAAAAACAATATATTATATCAGCACACTTTCAAAGTTTGAAAAGCAACATAGCTTAAATAAAAGACAAACTTAAAATTTGCTCCACAGAGGACATCGTGTGACCTGAAGCGTCCTCTGCTGTTAATCTGAATAATCCTTCAATAGATCGTCGATACATTGATCTCTTATCAGATCAGTAGTCATTTGAAGAAAAGGCACTTTTTGGACAGCGAGGGTTATTTGACGCCCTTCTGACGTTGATCCCATTGAGCTGATGCATTGACATTGTAAGGGGGAGCTCTTAAGTATTGTTGTAACACACACAAACACACTATCAGCCCACCTGGCCACTGGGAGCTCCATAGTGCAAAGTACTGTATGTAAATTCTCCCATAGTGCATCTCTCCTCCCCTCCTCTGTTTTAGTAACCGACTGAACTCCCCCATGCAGCTCACCAGCTATCTGCTATTCAAAATGTTACAGTCTGTCGAGAAGCATCTGGTTTTAACGCTCTCGTATGGGTAACAAAAACAGAAACATGAACATGTGTTTTTAGTTTTTACCACAGTTGCTTTGCCTCGATCCTTCCGGCTGCAGAAGATAGTTTTAGCTTCTGATTCCTCTGTGCTCCAGCGAGGACAAAATGGATTTTTTTTTTTTACTTCATGTCAACCAAAATAACATTTTTTGAAAGTACAGACTTCATCAGCTACAGTACATTTACATCGACGAATGTCTGATCTGACAGAAATGATGGACGTAGTTTGAAATGCTGTAACACAAAAAGATAAAACGGTCTCCCACTGCAGTAACACCTGCCTGAAGCAGTCTTCGGATTACAAAATACCTCACATTTGGGTTGTAACTGGTCAACAGAGCGCTATACAAGATATATTAAATTTTATTCCCTTCATAAATAAATGCAAATATCCTTTTCCCCCCACATTACCTCTATTTACATTTTGTACAAAGCCAATTTCACCACGTGCGGTGCTCGTGCGACAGGCAAAGACAGGCTTCTGTATTGACTTTACACACGGACCAGTCAAATGTCTTCATCATCAGTTAAGACTTTTCTGTCCTCCATGTAACCAACCGGTCTCCGTGTTCGTCAGAGTTGGTGAAAGAAAAGAAAAAGCAAACTGTTCTTTGGTCTCTCTCAAACACGGCAGCCATTTTAGATGTGAGTCTCTAGCGAGGCCACTGGACGTGAGCCAGCGAGGGAGAGGGACGGAAAGAGGAAGATAAAGAGGAGCTAGGGTGTCCATTTTAGAAAAGGCAGAGAGAAAGAGAAGTCTCCATCTTGGCTCACCTCTAGAGACAGGTGTGTGTGTGTGTGTGTGTCCACATTAGGAGGCGTTGAGCACCGAGCGGCTGTACAGAGTTTGGTAGTAGGCGCCTGTGTCCATAGCGGCCGGCCCTTGGCTGTCGTAGATCTGCTTGGCTCCCACAGGAGAGCCGGTGGTGTAGCTGTTGTAGGCCATCACCTGGTCCTGGTAGGACTTGAGGTCCATCTTCTGCTCGTTGGACATGAGGTTGGTGATGGAGAAGGGGTGGTTGAAGTTGTAGTGGGGGTCCAGGGACTTGAGGGCATCACTCTGTAGGTCCATGTGCTGATGCATGGCGCTGGGCAGGAGGTGGGCGCTACCCACTAAAGACTGGGAGTGGAGGAGCGAGTTGGAGGCGCTGGTGGCTGAGAGGGACAAGGAGGAGGAGGAGGAGGGAGGCAGGGAGACCGGCGGGCTGTGGAGGTGTGAGGAGGTCAGCGGAGGGCAGTCCAGTGGACCCAGGGAGTTTCTGGGATGCGGCTGGTCGTCTGAGGAGCCTGGGTGGGAGTTATCTGAGTGGGCAGAGTCAGCTCCCTCTGATCCTCCTGTGGGACTGTGATCCTCCGCCAGGTGATCTCCACCGTGGCCTCCTTTCCCTGAGCCGCCCTCCTGGTTCTTGCCTGCTTTCTTCGCCAACTTCTCCTCGATCTTGAATCGTTTCTGGCGCCTCAGGTAGCAGCCGTTCTCGAACATGTTGCCCGACTGCGGGTGCAGAGTCCAGTAGGAGCCTTTGCCCGGCTTGTCCGGCGAGCGAGCCACCTTCACGAAGCAGTCGTTGAAGGAGAGCGAGTGGCGGATGGAGTTCTGCCAGCGCTGCTGGTTCTCACGGTAGTAGGGGAACAGCTCCATGATCCACTGGTAGATCTCGTTCAGGGTGAGCATCTTGCTGCCGCTCTGCTGGATTGCCATGGTGATGAGGGAGATGTAGGAGTACGGCGGCTTGGCGTGGGTCAAGGATCGTCGGTAAGGCTTCGGGGGAATCTCCTTGGGCCCGGCCCGGCTAAGGGTCGCAGGGGAGGAGTAGCCCAGCTGGCTCATGGACTGGCCCATGTTCTGGTAGTGGGACAAGGAGCCCAGGGAGCCTGGAGCAGAAGAGCCCAGCTGGCTTAGAGGGCCCGAAGCTAGGGACGAGGTCACCGGGGACAGGGACATGTGGCCGGGCCCGCCGCCCATGGAGGCCAGCGGGGAGCTGCTGAGGCTGGAGCTCGGGTACATGGCGTTCATGCCTGCAGGGGAGGCGGTGGCCGGGTTCAAGTTGATGTAGCTGTTGATGGTGCCCATGGAGCCCATGGAGCACAGACCAGAGTTCATGGTGCTGGGCGAGGAATACATCTGGAGGAGAAGAGGAACAAAACAACATTATTCACAAGAAAACACAACAACAGGACACAACCTGAGGCACCACAGGCCAGAGAGCATCTCCACTCACAGAGCACCTCTGCTTTCACAACAGCTTCTTCAACTACAATAAGACTGGTGGCAAAGGACGTTAAAGAGGGACACAAATACCTCACACCTCACCTCCATACCATTACTGACAAACCTGAACTGAATGGACTGTAATGCTGTGCAATATGCTGCCTTCCACTGTGGAATTGTCTGAAATACATTAATTATTTATTTTTTTAAATATTTTTATGAGAGCTAGTTTAGTTTATTTATTGACCACACTGTTTTATATTTTAATAATGTATTTATTTATTGTGTTGAGTTGAATGTGCTACTTATTTTGTACTGTAATTACCTTGTGCCTTTTTCTACCTTTTTTTCTTTTCTTAAAAGAACTGCTCAGAATTCCAATTTACTAATTATATGTGCAAATGGAAAATAAAACTCTTGAATTAAATAATAAATTATAAAAAACTAATCTTGACCTTTAATTTTGAACATTTAGAAAACAAATGTTCTTTAGTATTAATTTAAAAGAGTGCATGAAAGTGAATGTTTAAATGTGAAAGTAAAGCGGTTTGACTCCTTATCAATGCACAATGAAGCTCTCAGTGCGCAGAGAGACGACATGGATTTCACACAGAGATGTTAACCTGAAAATGCGTAAAAAGCGCGTCATGGTGCTTCTCGGTTCAGACGGCCTCCTCCTCTAGTTAACCAAATGTTACCTATTTAAGCTCAACTGGAATTATCTGTTCTTATTTTATCGTGTTTGTTAAAGATGAATAATTGGTAAAAGGTGTATTTTTTTAGGTGAAATCTCAAAGCTTTTGACAGAAGGACTCTCGGCCTGCTGCTTGAATATTATGTCTTTTCTTCTCAGTAATTTCATCAGCTCGAGTCGAGGTGACAAACTGAAGCTGCTGATGGAATTAACTAATTGAATTAGTGAGAAAATAAGTTACATTTACACATGAATTGTTGCAACACTTGCGGGAACACAAAGGAAGAACTTCTATTGATGAGCAAATAACTTTATAAAAAAATGTCACTTAGTGTAGCAATTTAGACCCTGAGTATTTAATATGATATTTAGATTATCAATAATTCAATTAAAACTGAGGTAATATTTTAGAGGCTTGTGAAAATAATTTTTTTTTCTTTTTCAATAATATTTGTATAATGATCTTTACAGAAGAATAATAATGTGCTGCTAAAGTTAATCCAGAGGACAGATGGTAATTTTGTTATGTATGAATAATTATGTGTTTTTTTGTCTGTCTATCTATGGTTAACAGTATGTCTATTGTATGTGTACTTTTTCTCAAACTGAGCTGCCTATATGGATGCAAAATTAATTTCAGTACAAACTGACAATAAAGTTGTATCGTATAATAATATGAATTATTTTTGGTACTTTTATAGCATTTTTCTGCTGATGTTAAATTCTTACACCCCTGTCAAAATGCAATGTGCGCCTCGATACTCACTCTGTTATTTTAAATATTATGCTATAGCCTACTCCTACAATATTTCCAGAGAAATAATAATATTATAATTTAAATAATATTCTTTTATAATTTATCATATGATTACAGCTGCTTTTCGTTTCGTTTTTCCTCCTGAGAATGTGCGCAAATGAAATAGTGTCCTCTCTCTGTCACTGCCAAGAAAAACTACACGAGGAAATAAACATAAATAAATGATTAATTTACTGTTCTTTTTGTTGTAATGAATGTGAAGGTGTGTTTACCTCACTGGCCTCGCTGTAGAAAGTATTCCACTCTGGTAGATCATGTGCTTCCATCTTCACAGAGCTCAACATCCCCAAACACAAGTCTTTTTGGAGAAACACTTCTATCTATGACTGGTTGTTTAAAAATATCAAAAAAATAAATATAAAATCCTGATCAGAGTTTGAAGTTTTTGTTGAAAAAAAAAAAAAGTTGTCTCCTTTTTGCCAAGAAAAAAAGAGACAGAAAAGATCTAGAGTAAAAAAAAAAAATGAAAGAGTGATGCTCTTTGAGCTGAGCTCCTGGGAATATAGTAAAGTCAATATTTCTTATTTGTCAGTCATCCATTGTTTCATAACCGTGTTCTTGTAGATGTTGACTTCTCCTGGTTTCTTTCTGTCCAGGTGTGGCAGCTGGAGGTGAAGCGCGTAAATCCAGCAGAGAGAGACGCGCGTCCTGCTCTTATAAGCTGCCGGCTGGTCCCTCCTCTCTCCGGACATTTGAATAGCAGGAAGGGCCTCGCAACAAGGCCGATGTGGCCCCCTGGCGTGCTGTATATTGGCCGGCGGCTGCAACGGGGCCACCCGGACGAAACACTGTCCCAGGATCCTCCAGTGACAGAGCTGAGTGCATTTAACAGAACATATATTTCTATATATATATATATATATATATATATATATATATATATATATATATATAGAATATATAGAATATATATATATATATAGAATATATAGAATATATATATAGAAATATATACACACACATACATACATATATATATATATATTCTGTTGTTGGGGACACATTTTTTCAACTTTTTGTGTTGAACAGACGCATTATTTTATAACACCTCGCCATTATGAAGTTCACTACTAGGCCTATATATTCATATATTTTCTGTTAAATCCATCATTTTATTTTCTGTTGTTTTCACAGTCCACACTTGTTCTATCTTATTTTCATCTTATCATTTGTGAAGCACTTTGTACTGCACTAGGTGCTAAATAATGTTTGATTGATTGATGGTTGCACTTTGGGGGCACATTTTTTCATCTTTTTGTTGAACAGACGCATTATTTCAGAATCAGAATGGTGTTTATTGCCAGGTGTAAGAGGTATACACTAGGAATTTTCTTTGGTTTTGTTGGTGCAAGTCAAACAGTATAATAACAAAAGAATAGATACAAACGTTAGAATAAAATAAGAATAAAAAAATGGAATTTCTTCCAATATAGCCTACAATATATAAATAAGCTATAAACAAAAATAAACATGATATAAACAGATTTTAAAACACCTCGCCATTATGGAGTTCACTGCTAGGCCTAACATGTTTACATGCTGTAATGTTTAAAAAAAAACTTTATTTTCCTCATATACTGTCTGCCTGAATATACCTGTATTAACCCTCTGTCTGAAACGCTCCGTTTTCAATTTGGAATTGCGTTGCTAGGCAACAGTTTTGGTCCATGTGTACTTCCTGTCAGCTGATGGTCATTCACATACACTGCAACCAGGAATAAACTCGGACACATTTAGAATGTTTACATTTAAATCTGTATAAAGGGTCTAAATATTGTATATTTGTGACATCACTAATGGGCAGAAATCCTAACAGCTTGTTTCAAATGCAGAGTTTCTGAATACGGGCTGTGTGTATTTCCCTGGGGATTGAGTGTTTCGATACTTTCACAGTATTTATATAGGACTTAAACCTGCTTTATAATAAAAAAAACATGAAAATCTCACTTTTTTTATAATATGGGACCTTTAACAGAATATATATAGAAATATATAGGCCTATAAGTGAACTTCATAATGGCGAGGTGTTATGAAATAATGCGTCTGTTCTACAAATAGATGAAAAAATGTGGCCCCAAAATGCAACCATCAATCAATCAAACATTATTTGTAGCTATAGCAACTCGTGCAGTTCAAAGTGCTTCACAAATGATGATAAAATGAAAATAAAGATAGGATAAGTGTGGACCGTGAAAACAACAGAAAAGACAATAAGAGAAAATAAAATGATAAAAAAAATTTAATAAAATAGAATTAAAAGCTACAATAACAGCAATAGGCGTATATACTCCGTTTTGATCTATTCACTATTATTATTGTTATCTATTTTATCCATCTATTTATGAATTTATTTCCTTTTTGTTTTACCTTCTCTGGGATTATTCAATGTAATTCCATGTGTACCACATTAGCTCCATCACTACAAAGAGGAACAGGGGAGTTAGGATATACGGGTCTAGGATAACACTGTTTCAAACATGCAAAACATAATTTCTTTACAGTTGTACTGCTTCACTGTACTTTTTGTGCCAAAATTTGAACATAAAAACAAAATAACAGCAATAGTAGTTAAAACGGTGTGGAAAAAAAACTAGATTAATAAAATAATAATAAAGTACAATAATATTATAATACTTAAATAAAGTTTAAATCATGTCGCTTCCTTTCAACACCCATTTTTTTTTCTTTAATAAAGTCATATTTATCTGCAGTTTTTGGAGGTAAATTGCGATTGAAAAAGTAAAATTATATCACTTGAGAATATTGAATTTTGATATTGCAAAAAACAAAACAACTAAGCTATATTGAGCTACGTTTATTAGGGTGTGGAGTCCGTATGTGACGTGTGAGTGAGTGTGTGAGTGTGACCAGGGGCGTGAAAGTCGTTAATTCCCTCGGCTACCACTTCTCTGGGGCCTTTTAACTGAAGCTTTTAACACATTCTTTGAGGGTTTAATTGTGGTAACCGCCAAACTTTTTTCAGATTTTTTTTGGTAGTCAAATATTCACCTGATAGTCAAATATTTTCCTGATATTTTCCTGATAGTCGTGTAAAAATCACGATTGTCAGGAAAATATTTGACTATCAAAAGAAAAAATATCAGAACATCAGAGATCCTTATCAGGAACATTAGAGAACACCCAAGTTCCCACCTCCTGGACCAAAACACTGATGATCCTAACCACATGCACGTTACTGCAACACCAGAAAACAACAGGTAAAGTAAACTCAGCATCCAAACTTAAGGTACCAAATAGACGCTTCGATTTTATTGGATGCTCTTGTGCGCAATCTGTGCGTAAAGGTTTCTGAGGTCTCTACACTGGCTCCCTGTCTCTCAGAGAATTGATTTCAAAATACTGCTGCTGGTTTACAAAGCACTAAATGGTTTAGGGCCAATACATTTCTGATCTTCTGCCATGTTCTGAACCATCCAGACCTCTCAGGTCATCTGGATCAGGTCTGCTTAGAGTCAGAAGCAGTATTCAGTTTTTATGCACCAAATATTTGGAACAAGCTCCCAGGAACCTGCAGGACCTCCAACTCTGAGTTCTTTTAAATCAAAGCTTAAAACGTTCCTGTTTGCTGCTGCTGCCTTTT
Source organism: Sebastes fasciatus (assembly GCF_043250625.1). NCBI lineage: Eukaryota > Metazoa > Chordata > Actinopteri > Perciformes > Sebastidae > Sebastes > Sebastes fasciatus. The sequence goes on from NC_133801.1 coordinate 5,135,895, forward strand.
ATCAAACCAGATAATGATCTTATACTGCACTAGAACTTTTACTCTTGTGTGTTATACTCAATTTTAGCTTCTATCCTATAGCTTTTATTTTTAGCTTGTTTTTATTTTCTAATCTTTAATGTTTTTATAACTGTTTTAATGATGTCTTAATGATCTTTTGCACTTTGTCGCAATGTTCTTGAATGTTTATGTAAAGCACTTTGAATTGCCCTGTTGCTGAAATGTGCTCTACAAGCTCTTTAAAGCTAGTCTTTTTTATCCTGTCTAACAGCAGAATAGACTAAATCCCTACATCAGCAACATTACAAGGAACCAAATGGTTTTTATTACAAACTATACTCCTTCAGAAAGTTTCAGACCTGCAGATAAATACAATAAAATAAAAGAGGATACAGGAGAAGATACTTTAAAATCAGGGATCAGATTATTGGCTATAGATTTGGATGGTGATTCATATGTAGGATATTTTTGTTCCAATAGTGACTTTGCTTATTTTTATCTATATCATTTTGTTGCCTTCAGGTGCCTGTTGGAAAAGTGAGACCTTGAATTTCCAACCCAGCATCACATTCAAGTCCCTCTGGAAAAAGAAACCCCAAACTCAAACTGTTTTGGATGAATATGTTTTTCAGGCCTACTACACTTATTTTCAATGATATAGAGAATATGTTGTTTCATTGCCTGATTATATGATAATCATAAAGCCTGTGTTCAGATGGATGCTCTTTGAATCTGTTTGAATAATTGTGTTGCCTTCAGGTGCCTGTAGGAAAACTGAGACCTTGAATTTTCAACATCACATTCAGGTCACCAGGTAAAGTAAACTCAGCATCCAAACTTGAAGTTAGCCAACAGACGCTTGAATTTTCTTGGATGCTCGTGTGCGTAATCTGTGCGTAAAAGTGTCTCGGTCGACTGAGAGAGACCTCCTTCCATGAGAACTTCTTTTCTCCAAAGAGAAGTACAATGCATAATGTAATCCTGGTGTAATGCATAGGGCTTTACTCCTGTGTTGTGGAATACACATCTGCCTCGGTGCAGACGGAGGCCTGTGAATGTCAATGCCTCTGCCTAATGGCCAGTCAATGGAGATGTAATTGATGCGCAGGCAGGAGGTCGACGGGATTAGACTGTGAGAACAGATCCAGAGGAAAGAAGAAATAACAGGAAAGTGCAGGAGCGAGCAGATGCACCAAAAATACGCAGAAATGTTAAAGATAAGTTTTATAAGAAACATATTTGATGGATCTCTGACGTCCACCTGAACCTGATGGCTGTGTTGCATTCACTGAACCTTGCACTGATGGTTTTTATTACTTTAATAATCAATCACAAGATGGTTTTCTTAATATTTACCAGCCAGTCGTCATATTGCAGCTCTGTGCGATAGTAACATATATATTGTCAATGAGACTCTCTGCAGGCCATCACCTGTAAAGACTCAGCGATTATCACCTGTTTGCAAAACGCTGTCAGATCGATTAACACGTGGAATGAGCTAACACCTCAGTGTCTGTAATGATGCAATTAAGCCTGACACAGATGAGCTTTTTCCATCTGCACGGTAGATATACATGTAGATAAAAAGATTAGTAGACTGACCTGCAGCTTGTCATCATAATTAACAAAAAAAGGAGCAATACAACCAAATATTGTGAATAAACATGTGAATAAAAGGTAGAGGACTGCATCTCATTCAGTACATTCATTTTATTCTGGTTTAAAGCTGTACTTGTTTCTCCTGTCTAGCAGCAGAATAGCCTAAATACCTACATCAGCAACATGACAAGGAACCAAATGTTTTTTTGTCAAATAAACACTCCTTCAGAAAGTTTCAGACCTGCAGATAAATACAATTCAATAATAGAGGATGCATGAAAAGATACTTTTAAATCAGGGATCAGATTATTGGCTATAGATTTGGGTGGTGATTCATATGTAGGATATTTTTGTTCCAATAGTAACTTCTCTTTTTTTTGTTGCCTTCAGGTGCCTGTGGGAAAAGCGAGACCTTGAATTTCCAACACAGCATCACATTCAGGTCGCTCTGGAAAAAGAAACCCTAAATTCAAACTGTTCTGGATGAACTTTTCTATTTCAGCTCTGCTGTGTGCTATTTAAGCCTACTACACTTATGATATAAACTCTATATTATAGAGAATGCATGGTTACATTGCCTGTTATATGATCATCAAATCCTGTGTTGGATGCTCTTTGAATCTGGTTTCTTTCCTCTGTATTTCGGCCATGGAGCTTAATAAGCCTCTCTGATTGGTGTAATGCTCCTTTAAGGTCCCATTTCTTCCCCAACACACATTTAGCCACATCCTCTCTCTGCGGGCCGTTCCTCATTAGAATAGCTCCTCCATCGTCCATTAACACTTCTATAATTGGTTTAACAATAGCTCACACTAATGGAGGAAACGACAGATCGGCCTACCTTCCTCTCTCTCTCTCTCTCTCTCTCTCTCTTCTTCACAATATAAATGAGCAGCTTCATCACTGAAGCTGAAGAGACGTTTATCACTTTACTTGAGATGGCTCTAAGCAGCCTCAGTTCTTTCCTGTGGTTCTTTCAGACAGACTGAGATCAGAAGCATAAGAGCACCACCTTGTGGCCACTAGAGAAAAGACTTGCAGAGAAGAAGAGAAGAGGAGTTTCTATGGAAGGTTTGTTTGGTCCTTAAACGTCTTGAAAGTAGTTTTTTTTCTTGTTAGTGATACTAAATCAAACTGAACAGAAATAAATTAAATGCAACTCCTCTCACAGACACTGCATGCTCTTACAGTGCATGGAGTTAACTTGATGTGAATGTCTGACATGAGCCTGGATTTTTCATTTCTTAGGTTGAATTGACCTGGATGCCAAATTAACATGATGCAGCTGCTGTCACTAAACTCAAAGCTGCTAAACTGCAGCTGGATCATGATCAAGACTTGAAGGTTAACCTCATATATAAACTGTGTTCTTATCATTCTGGTTTTCAAAAATAGCACATACGGGTACTAAAAGGTAAATATTCTGTTGAATAATTCACACTTTTCATACCCAATACAATAAATACCTGTACGTAAATAAAATGTTACAGAACCAGATATGCCGGCAGAAATGAAAAGTTCTTGCATTATCATTATTATAAATTGCATATACTTGGTTGGGGGTACATACAGCAATATGCATTGTGAGCTGTGAGACCTGATGTAGACAGGTGTGGGTGCCTTTCCATGTCCAATCAGTTGAATTTACAGCAGGTGGACTCCAATCAAGGTGAAACAATCAAGAGAAATGTAAGGCAGCTGAGCTCAATTTCAAGTGTCTGAATATTCATGTCAATGTCATATTTCACTTTATTCTTCTTAATAAATTAGCCTGTTTTTGCTTTGTCATTATGGGGTATAGAGTGTAGATCGATGAGGGGAAACAATGAATTTACATTAATTTAGTGTAAGGCTGCAACATAACAAACATGTGATAAAAGCAAAGGGGTCAGAGCTCTTTATGAATGCACTGTGTGTGTGTTTGTATCAGAAGAGGAACCAAGTGTGCACACATCCAGGTAAAGATACTCAGGTACAAAAAACAACAACTCTTACCTGCAGAGCACAAAGGAGATCTGAACACGGTTTGTCTTTTTAAGGCAACGTTTCGATCTGTAAGATCTTCCTCAGGCGAGTGTGAAAGAGAAAAACAGGTATTTCTTATAGAGGCAGTAATCAACTCAAATCATCATCACCTGCTGGTCAGCAAACAGCAGAGAAACAGAACACCACAAGATGGAGCTCACAGTCCTCCAGAACACAGAAACACTAGGAAATCCAGAAAAAAAATATACATAGCATAATGTTAAATATAACAGAACCTGGAAACGCATGATCATTTGCTATGAAGGTAGTAAAAAATGTAAAAAAGTGTCGAGTTATCAATACATCTACAGACAGATGCCACAAAGACTTAAATACAAATGTAAACGGGCAGGCAAAAAACTAAAACTCCCACCTACAATGGTCTCTGTACATCATGAGAAAATGGTCTGTGTGGGAGAGAATACATATCTACACACACCATATCAATGACTTATCTAAACAGATTGCATTTGGAGGTGGGACTATATCACACCCCAATAATTTATTAATAACTAGACACTTGTCATTTATTTTACTACCTTCTTATCAAATGACCACCATGTGTTTTCAGGTTCTGTCATATTTAACATTGTATTATCTCTATTTGTTGGGGGATTTGCTGGTGTTTCTGTGTTCTTGAGGACTGTGAGCTCCATCTTGTGGTGTTCTGTTTCTCTGCTGTTTGCTGACCAGCAGGTAATAAGGATTTGAGTTGATCACTGCCTCTATAAGAAATACCTGGTTTTACTTTTTCACAGATTTTACAGATCAAAATGCTGCCTTTTTTTTTGAGAAAAAAGAAAGAAATTTATTTGGAGCCTAACAGTGTGGAGTTTTCTTTGTGCGCTGTAGTGTTTATGAATGTATGGTTAAAAAACAGTCACATTTCTATTGACCCTAAAAAATGTCTGAATCAGCCCCCTAATTTGTTATTTATGTGTCACTGTAGGATGTGAACTCTTCAGGTCATTAAAACATCAGTGTCCAAAAAACAATCATAGCTATGGTCCTGTACCAGGTCAAATACAAGCTGGTACCCTGGAATAATGAAGCAACAGTCAGAGAACGGGGTCTAGAAAAGTCTGTATAATCATCGTTGACACATGACACATTTTTGAGTTCTAACGAAGGGTCTTGATTAGTTACATCTGATGACGTTTTCCTCATAAACAACAGGATTTAACATGATTCAATCTCCGTTGTGAAACACAAGAAACAGTAAAAGAAGTAAAGGTTTCCATCCCATTTATTCCTGGTTTCTATTTTGTACACGAAGCTGCAATAAAACCGACATATCTAAAGATGACACATAGATGAACAGAAGAGATGCGGGGAGGGAGGAGGGACCATATCAGGACAATGAATGGCTGGCCGACTTTACAAAGGCTTCGGATGAAAGCAAATGCCGTCTGATGGCGATTGAAGGAGACACAGATTCAGGTTAATCATCGACTAGACAATAATAAAAAAGCCATTGCACTCCTACTTCCCCTGAGGTTCCCAGACACACAAACAGACGGTAAACATTTTAAAAAGGCACTTAACAAGGGATTGCATGATGTATCAGTGCATATTCAACTTAAATTCCACTTCTTCAAAAGACATTTCTCTACAACAGACCTGATCTGTGGGATATTCTCTCAATATAGAAGGCCTATAGAAGTATTTGCTGCATACTATAGACTTTACTATATATATATATATATATATATAAAATCCCCATCAGTACAGTAGACCACATGGGCCTGTAAACTGTAACGGCTTGATGTAGGAAGCCGGTTGAGACCTGGCCAAGAAATGTAGCAATATATATATATCTTTCCATAAAACATTTACATCCAGAAACATCAATTTGGGCATAAAGTTACCTTTGGTTTGTCTGTGCTTCTGTACTGACGAGTACATGCTGCACATAAAGAGAGAATCCACCAAAAACTAATGTGTCACTAATGTTGGATTGTTCAATTTAGGAACATTAAATCCCCGCAAATTCTTTTGTAACTAGCAAATAAAGCCTGGATTAGAAGTACAGTGTGTACGGTCATCCACATTAATATCAAGCAAATTCAACAGACTGTGAGGTTGTTTGTTTAATTCACCGTCTGCAACACTGAAAATATACTTTACAATACATGTTTCCACTCCATAAAAGTGTCAGATGATAAGAAGTCTCATCTATTTTTGGAAGAAACTAATTCATAAACAACTAGAATGGCACACTGAGAGCGCAGACCTCCGCCAAGCTGCCCGAGTATGATTGCCCCCCCCTCTCCGTGCAGCTTGCTCCATCATCCACTTGTATTTTTGTTTATGTTGAGATCAGCTGTATGTAGCGGAGCATCGTAAAACACTTCATTCAAAAACTGGACAGAAACAAAATAAAACTCACCTAAACCACCGTCGTTACTCTTTCCAACAATCACCAAGTGTGCTTTGGTCGAACTCAACTGTAATGTCACAGAGTTTAATGTGAAAAAACGCCAAATCTACAGTTGTTCTGGCTGATCGGTATCCTTAAAAAAATTTCCTGAATCCGGATCATGGTCCGGATCGCCACCAAAATCTGATGGATTGTTCATTGTGCCACACCCCACCCCTCCAAAAAATGTAATTCAAAACCAATTTTCGGACTTTTGGAGTAATCCTGCTAACAGACAAACCATCAAACCAACGCCGGTGAAAACATAACCTCCTTCCTAGGCCTTCGGCCTCGGCGGAGGTAATAATAAACATTTCTGCTTTTAGGTGGATTCTCACTTTAAAAAACTAAAGGTTTAAGAAATGATACACAATCGATTTTAATGACATATTCCAAACCGTTGCATATACTATGACTAGGGATTGCACATACTATTATAGATCTATACAGTATATAACATTTAACATTCTAGTATAAAATATAGTCCTAGGCCTATCAATAGATATCTTTTCATATACATTCGGGGTAAAGCGTAGGCTGGGCTGGATCTGGTATGAAAGCAACATTTAAATACAGTTAAACACACTGAGTCTCTGTGGCTGGTCGATGCCTAGGTGGTTGTTTCTACTCACTGAGTCAAAGTCAGCTTCATTTAAAAACAAAATGCACAGACGCACAGAGAAATGTCACTACTGGCATTCTGGCCACATCTCATATCCGTTTGCGTGTTTAAGTGTTCGTTTGAAAAAAATATTCGGACACAGATTCATTCATGAAACAATAAAAAAAAATTAAAAATCAGTATTTCAAATTTAAGGTACACTTTTGTCATAATAAATGTCAATTTCATGTCAGTTGTTAATGTGAAATGCATTTGTAGAAGCACAAATATTGTATTTAGACCGAGCACTGGCAGAGGGAATGGCATGGCAAGTTCCAGCTCGTTTCGACTCAGAACAGCCTGTACTTTTCTGCCAACAGTCTGATATCTGACCTCCTGCTGCACGCTGCCGGCCAACAGTTTGTTCATCGACAAGAAAGATACGGAACAACCGAGGCTGCTGTTTTTTAGTATTTCAACATTTGCATTGGATTTGTCAAAACAAGCTTTTGTGCTTTCCCTTGCAAACACAATACTGAGTGTGCAATAAACACTGGACCATGGCTACTTTCTGTGAGTTTCAGATGGGTCATTTTAATCAATAACCATCTCTATATTAGGTCTGCTAACAAGCCACGATTAGTAACTTTGCTAGCTACCATAACACCAATGACAATGATATAGTAATACACTGGTGGAGAAATAGACAATTCAGTAGTCCTGTTGGCACTGGTTGCTTGTTAAGGTGCATATTCAAGTTAAGGTGTGAATTTTTTTTTTTGCGATTACAGCATCTTCCAAATTATAACGGTGGTATATGTTATTGTTTGTAGAAAAAGAATGATAATCTTGTTGAAAACTGGCGTAGTCTATGTGTTGCTTCAGTCCGTTTATTTCCAGCTGCTAACAGTAGCTAGCTGGCAGTGCTAATGTGGGCATTTCAACTGGCACAACTACTACTAACTCTACAAAAAGTAGCCAATGTTCAGCTGTTTGATTGGCCCTGAATATCTGATTCTCATAGTACATCATAAAGGCAATTTTAGGTCTGATAATTTTGATTTAAATTGGGTGGTGTGAGTAGTCGGGAGTCGAGACCTGTGCAATGGAGGCTTTCTGAACTGTGGGTCGCTGTGTTGCTTCTCTTCTGGATCTCTCAGAGCTCCATTGCAGACGTGTCCTTCTGGTAAGTGATACGACTCTGGAGGGACAAAAAGAAAATATACAACATGAGATTACACAGAGTAACATCCCACCACATCAAAGCTGTTTGGTCTAGATTGGTCTAGTGGGACGTAAACAAATACAGCTACAACCACTTGTATAATATTCTCACTGCCTCTTATCAAGGAGATTGATAAGTCGTTTTGTATAATTATTGTATCCCTCCTGCCTCTCTAAATCTCATCCATCTACCTAATATTGACCGATTTGTTTCTTCACATTTGTTATTCCAATATCCCGAAGAGCCTGGATGATATCAATTTGGAGAATCGATAATTTGGGACAAAATTATTGACAAAAAAATAATAAAAATGGCTGCTGAATTGAAATTAAAATAATCTATGTATTTAACACAAGTATTTACAAACATCCAGAATTCAGAACCTGAAGCTGTTGTCAGAGAGGAATGAGAAAAATAAGGCAAATACATTACTTGAAGATGGAGTAAACTAAGCTGCTGTCAGACTTCAGACTACGACTGCTCAGATGTCTGTGGACCTGCCTGTTGCTGTGTTGGGTCCTGGTTTGGTTTCCATGAAAATCATCATCACGTCTCTCTCTCTTTCTTAACGGTGACGTCTCCACCGGCTGCTCCGCTCCCGGCCCCGGACGCGGCTGGAGCTCCAGACCCGGGGCCGGGTCCGGGCCCGTTCCCGGCTCCAGGTGCAGCAGCTGAAGCGGCTCCTGCTCCGGCAGTGCCCAGTATGGTGGAGACCTCTCCCTGCATGAAGGCCCAGGGGGGACTGTTGGGAGAGATGTCCAACGGACAGCGCTCTCCGCTGGGGCAGTACACCTCACCATCGCCCCGCCGGCTCTGGATGTACACTCTGGTGCACGGGAAGCAGAACCTAAATTTGGTAGAGGTAGAGAGGAGGTTATTACAAATACCAATGAGACAGAACAACTAATGATTATTTCAGTAATAACCAATTATTTGTTTAAGTACCTAATTATGTCTATAAAATGAATACAAATGACCATTGAGGTCTTAAATTGTTTACTTGTTCTGACTAAAAGCCTCAAAACAAAGCATTATATTCATGGAAACATAAATCAACAAATGGTTTCAGGCTATTCACTATACAACCTTAAAAAGACAAGACAAAAAGCAAACAAAACCAACCTGTGCCCTGGCACTGACGGACACTGAACAAAGTGTGTGTCTTCTAGCCTCTCGTGACACAACGTGCAGGACAGAGTGTTTCCAGTAGAATGGGTGCTGCTGGAAGCTGCTGATCCCAGCTCAGAGGCACCACTGTGGGGTAACGCTGCAGCTGTGGTGGCCGCCTCTGCTGAGGTGCTGGATCCCAGGGGCTCCCCTCCGGACCTCGAGGTTAGGGGCCGTGGCTGCCTGGCTGGAGACGAGGCAGGCTTTGGACTGGTCTGGCTCACACCTCCAGCCAGGGTCGAGGATGAAGAAGGGAGGCCTGAACTCTTGCTGCTGCTGCTGCTGCTGCCAGCTGTGTGGATCTGCGTCTGTATCTTGGGCTGGTTCTGGGACGAGCTGAGCTCTCGCTCCAGCTCCGGAGTGATAAAAGGGGCTATCCCCATCCCTATCCCCAGCTGTCTGCGGCTCATCTCGGCCAACACTGGGGCAGGGAAGATCATGGGGCTGCTCATGGGGGCTGTCCTGGCGGTCAGACCCGCTGGCATGCCCGCAAGTAGCCCATGGGGGATCCCTGCGATGCTTTGAGTCACTAGACTAGGAGGGATGGCAGCGCTTAGCATGGGTCTCCGGCTGCCGCTAGGGCTCTGGCGGTGCACCTATTATGTAAAATGGGAAACAGTTTATTTGTAATTAAGACAGGGATCGACCGATTATCGGCCTGGCCGATATTATCGGCCGATATTCGGCATTTTGCCGATTATTGGTAACGTAATTTTTTTTAACCGATAACCGATCAAATTAATTAACTTATAAATGCGCTACTTTGGCCGTCTGACTGGAGAAAAGGTTGAGCAACTCTGCCTTCTGCACCACAGTCTGCTGCTGCTGAATTGAGACTCAAACTTAAGCACAAATTTAAGTTTTGCTCGTTTCATTTATTTTTACACTTTATAAAACTTTGTTTATTTATTTATTAAAAATGTATTTATTAAAATTTAAGATAATGTTGAAAAGTTTCTTTTAATTAAACATATGCTTTAATGCATTTCAATGAAGTTTTGCATTATTCCCATTTTTGACAACAAGATTTTAATTTTTACTTCATGTATATCGGTTCAAAATATCGGTTATCGGTCTCCTTGTTTACTAATAATCGGTATCGGTATTGAAAAAAACATATCGGTCGATCCCTAGTTATGTTAGTGTATGATGAGTAGTGTGAATGTGTATTTTTGTATTGTCACCATGTAAACTATGTGGACCCCAGGAAGGAAGGAAGCTGCTGCTATGCAAAAGCTAATGGGGATCTTAATAAACAAACAAACCAACCTCTTGAGTTGGCTGTCCGTCACGGTGCAGCCCATTAGGAGGCACACGGATAGCAGACACGGAGCTCTCTCCTCTTCCTCCTCCTCTGTCGAAGCGGTCCATGTGCGGCCTGCCTCCATCAGCACTTGCAGCATCCCCTCTTCCAGATGTTGAGTGTTTATGTGGTGATGGTCCAGGTGACCTGACGCTGCCGTCCTGCATCCCGTGAGTCCGTTTCAGCTGTCTGGCGCTCGCTATGAGGAACTCTATCTGATTAGCTCCTTCGTAGTTCACACAGCCACGACACACCACCTCGCTGAAGTCCCACACCACCGTCCACGGCATCTTCGGCAGGTCGCACAGGTAGCACCACTGGCGCCTGGAGGAGGAGGGCGACGACATAGCAGCTAGCTCCACGTTAGCTCGGTAACCTCTTTACCGTTTACTTCCTCTTTTACTAGCGTGTTTCTACTTTAACTGGCTTCTAACCTCCTTATAAAAACGTTGCACATCATAAAGATGTAAAAGAAGATCACACTTTGTGGTTATTGTTGCTGTTTTTCTTCATATACTTGTTTTGTTTACCCACTTCGGCCTGCTCTTCTTCACTGCTGTCAACTGCTTCCCTTCAACGGACGCTTAGCACATTACGCAACCTCGCGGAGGTGCATTATGGGTGTTGGAGTTTTATCACCTGGATTTATCAATGCAAACTAATCCACCTGGTTTGTGTTTGGAACTACAACCCCAAACTGGAACGGAAGTGATGTCATTTAAAAGGTCATAGTTCATTTTGGTGTCAACACATGTGCGTCCGTCGTATAGCCATGCGTTTTTTGAGGTAGAAAACTTATTTTTTTTAGCAGTTTGTGGTTATTTGTGAACTTTAAAAAATGCCCAGAGACATATCATCTTCATCGAGTGAAGATGAAGAGGACACTAATACTACAGGATCACCTGTAATGCAAAAAGAAACCGGTAAGTTTGCACTTTGTGCTCTTCTATCTTGCTTTTATATATGTAAAGCACTTTGAATTGCCTTTGTGTATGAAATGTGATGTATAAATAAACTTGCCTTGCCTAAGTTGATATGAATTGTTTGCATAAAGCTATTGTTGTTCGGTTAGATCAGCTTCATAATGGCAGTTTCACTAAGAAATGTAAGCAAGTGAATACAAAGTATAGTAAAGTGTTACTGGCAGAGCCCCAGATTGTTGGGTTAACATCTCTATTTTTACTTTTTTACTCATAAAAACAGAAAAAATGTCTTATATTTAAAAAATGATTTAAGTAAACATGTGTTACTGTTTAGTTCTGACTCAAAGTGATGCTCTGCATTTGTCAAAGCCATGTGTCTTCCAATATTTAAGCCAATAACATTAAAATCTTACCAATTTGGCACCATAGAAAATATTTCATAGAGGCAGTATACACACACAAGTAAGGTGATGCTGATGCTGAAAGTGAATCCAACTTTTATTGTATTTAATTGTTTGCATAAAGCTGGTGTTGTTTGGTTAGATAAGCTTTATAATGGCAGTTTCACTAAGAAATACAATGTAAATTCAAAGTACAGTACAGTGTTACTGGCTGAGCCCCAGATTGTTGGGTTAACACCTATTTTTACTCTTTGACTCATTAAAACAGAACAAATGTTGTCTGTATTGTAATGTATTATTGTTGTTTTTTCTTTTTTCTTATCTGGACCTTGAGTCTGCAATACAGTTTGAATTAAAGTTTGAATTGAATTTAAAAATGTAAAATGATTTAAGTAAACATGTGTTACAGTGTAGTTCTGACTCAAAGTGATGCTCTGCATTTGTCAAAGTCATGGCCATGTGTCTTCCAATATTTAAGCCAATGAGGGATAACATTAAAATCTTACCAATTTGGCACCATATAAAATATTTCATAGAGGCAGTATACATACAAGTAAGGTGATATGGATGCTGAATCCAACTTTTATTCTGGTGTTCTTTCTCTGGGCTCCTCTCTGTATTTCTTATGCTCTGTGTTATATTATTGATGAAATGATGAAGGCATGCTGTTTGGTTTCCACAGAGAAGAAGATCACCAGGTACCAGTGTCCTGCTGACTTTGTGTCTTTCAGCCATAAGCCCTGCAGCAGCACTCTCACCCAGAGTCTGAAGAACAACAAGAATGAGTTGTGGCTCATTAAAGCTCCTGCCAGCTTTAACCCAAAATGGTGCGTACCATCTTTCCCCCTTTTCATCTGCAGAGATGTATTTTCCTACGGGCAGTTTCTGTCTGAAGTCTATACATTTATTGGGCAATTGATCTTACACTTTGCATACATTTCAATCTACTAAATACTTTACTGCTTCCAAATAATCTCTCAAGCAGATTAATAAACCTGTTTTTGTGTCATAGCAAAGATTCACATTGCAAAATCTGAAAAAATAAATCACACTTTACCTACAGTGGATCACTGCTTTTGTTCTCCCAGTTTGAGGCTGCATAAATCATGCCAATAAATTAATGTTAGCCTATGTAGCGTTTACTGAATAGTGACAACTGTGGCCACAAGTTACAATGACAGAATAATGTAGAGTAATGTCCATTACACTGCGATATCTATTTAAAGTTTGCTAATGTTAACTAACCATCATGAGCTACTGGTCATAACAGACCAAGTAAGGTTGTATTAGCAAAGTTCCTGAGTGTTTTGAGTGAATGTTGGTGCATCTCATTGCTTATGAATTCACTTTAAACAATCTGCAGCAATCTATGTGGAAGCATCAGAGGTAAGTCAGACTTCACATGTAGTAGCTGACAGTGGGGCAGTTTGTGTCTGTTTGGGGCCAGCAGGTGGAGCTGGAGATGGGCTCCATGCTGAAGGCAAGGATCATTTATTTATGGTATATAGCACATATCATACCCAAAGGCAGCCCAAAGTTCTTTTCAGATAACACAAGAAACAATAAAAGCAAGCGAAAGCACACAAAGTCAAACAATAGAAACTATTGAACAAACAATCAAAAGCACACAGAATAAAAACAATAAAACAAAATAGCAAAAGCTAAAGGAAGCTTCACCATGTTTACTTTATTGAAGCTTCAGAGATCTCCCACAATTCAGTAGCAGTCTGAGAAAATGATGTAGTTTTGTGTAAATTTGTTAAGTTGATTAATTTTTCCCGGCATGCTTTGTGTGAATGCTGCCTAACCTCGTCTCTCCTCCCTCCATCCATCCAGTTTCAGTGGCATCAAGGTGCCCCTCTCAGGTCTCCAGACCCTGAAGGTTCCTACCGCTGCTGGTGGAGCCAAGACCGGGAGTGGCATGCAGATCTACAGCATCCTGGGGTCCACCCACGGTACCTCAGAGCTCCGCCTGCTCACCAGCAACAAGCAGTCGTCAGACGGCGTGGTTTTTGGCCCCTCGTTTTCAGGCCTGCTAAATGTGTGTGAGAGCTATGGAGACAGCAGCGCCAACCAGGCCCCTCAGGTCATCCCCGCAGCTCCAGCACCATCCATACCGCCGGGGCTGAAACAGAGGTTCCACCCGTTCGGCAGTAAGACGCCCACGTTGACCTGCGTGGCAGAGAGCGAGGCGGACGGAGCCGCCTTCGGGCCCTCGTCTGCAACTCTCCGTCCCCTGGTAGTCAAACGATTCGTAGAAGAAACATGGCAGCAGAAAGAAGAGGAGGAGGAGGAGGAGGAAGAGGAAGGGAGGAAAAAGAAGAAGAAGAAAAAGAAAGATAAGCGAATAAAGACAGAGCGTGTAGAGGAGGAGGCGGAGGTGAAAGTGGAACCTGTAGCTGAAATTCAGGACGAAGTGATGACGGAGCTCCCCTTCCAGGAGGGCGACGTTCCACAGGAGAAGAGGAAAAAGAAGAAGAAGAAGAAGGACAGGGAGCGAGAGGAGGTGGAGGAGGGCGTGGAGCCCAGTGTGACGGTGAAGGTGGAAGAGGTGAAATGTGAACCAATAGACTCTTCGTATGGTGACGTAGCGGAGGGATCGGGAAAGAAGAAGAAAAAGAAGAAGAAAAGTAAAACTGATGACGACTAGTCTGTCGTCATTTTGTTGTTGATGTTTACTTTCTAGTTTTGACCTTCTGAACCCGCCTGGGAGCCATTTTACTACTAATTTACTCCAGCGTATTGATTGATTGCATAATGCGAGGCCTGCTTTGGCAGGACATCACATTCAGAACAAGGAACACATCCTGAATCAATTGAACAGTGACACGAATTATAAAGTGGATTCACCCGAACGTCTTTAAGGCCAATGTTCCTCTCGTTTTGAGCTCTGAAAGTGACGGTTTTACACACAAAGAATGTGTGCAGCCGCAGCATCGATGAGAACTTAGAGGGGGAACTTGTGAGTTTTTCTGCCAGTGTCTGTCAAGTTGTGGTAGATTTGATGGGATTATGCTTACACACTGTGTTCGTGTACATACTCACACGACCGGGCTGGTAACGTCGCTGGTTTGGCTGCAGGTTCAGAAAACCTGAGATGGTATAACGACAGATTAATCATTCACTGTCACGTCATGTTATTTTTTTTTAAGGATCTGAATCACATGTATTGGAGAACACATGTTTCAAAATAAACTCCAAAAGTGATTAAAGGACATTAAATGAAAAAAACATGTTTGTGTTTTTGTCCTGCAAGTCTTCCAACACTTTCCCGCCAATGCCTCGATAGAGCAGTGATTTCATCCAGGAGGAATGATGCTCGAACTTGTGTTGTAACTCTGACTATCTCTGACCCAATGAATTGTGCAACAATAAGAAAGTGCCCAATTTACAGATTTGTTGTTTTCTAATGATCTGAAGTTTTTGGTGCGAGTCGTGCATTTATGAAACTAATAGTTTGTTCAACGGACAGACATTTCAGTTTAACAAAATGATTTTACGAATGAACAGTAGTATATAGTAGTATATTTTGAAATGAAGTTGCTGATGGAACAAAATTGGCCTTTTAGTAAATATCAGATGGTCGCCATGGTGTCTCCCTGACACCGCATTGAATCAGATATAATTGTACTGTCTTTGCACATTAAAATCACTGTAAGTGTTTTGTATTTTGGCCTCATTAAATATGTCCAGTGCTGAGTTTCACGATGATCTTTATCAACTTTTCAGTGGCTTCTTAAACTCTGCCATAACCTATAACTATGAAGGAAACTCTTCATGGCTATAATCTGTTGGCCGGCTAAAAGTCATACTTAAACAATTACTGCATGTCGGCACAAAATATTGGCATCCAAACCTATATTGGTTGATCTTAAGTCTATAAAATTGCATGTGCATTGCCAGCAGAAATTCCTTTCAATTAAATGCAACAGAGACATAAGCAGCGGTGACAGGGAGATGGCGCCACACTCCAGCGTGTTTCCTGTGTGAAGCAGCCTGCAGCCTCTGAACAACCTCTCAGTTTATTATTTACATGCGACCGTTTATTTCCACTAACGCAGATCTTCTGTTGCCGTCCAGACACACACAAAGGCAGGATTTATAATTTTCCCTTTTTCCGACAGCAGCAAATCATCAGATCTCAGTGACACTCAGGTGAAAAATCTCAGTCCAGGCTCTGCATCCTCCTCTCCTTCCTCCTCTCCTCCCTCCCTCCTCCCCTCACTGCTCCCCTCTCCCTGCTCTGCACCGGAGTATGGTCCTGCTTGTTAATGAGCTCAGGCACCTCTGGCGCTATCACACTCTCACCATCTGTAGTAACCCTCTGCACATGCTGCAGGGCTTTATTGATCCAGCCTCATGTGTGCATTCACGTTTTTACGAGCTTCACTAATTCTAAGGGGCCACAAAATTAACAAAACCATGTTGGAGTAAATAAAAATGTAACCATAACATACCACAGATAATTTTTAAAGTAGTTTTCTACTCACTGAATTGGACTCACCATCCTGACGTCTAGTTTTTTGGGTTTAGCAGTCAGCCATTAAAGCAGAGAGCCACAGATGTCAGATGTTGGATCAAGCGTCTCCCCGTGAGTCACATCTAATGCCAGATTTCTGTGTATCCTCACAGGTATGTTGAATGTGTGTGTGACCGTCTGTGCTTCAGAGCCACAGTCTGTAGGCTGCAGTGCATGGGTAACTGAAAGAGTGTGTGTGTGTGTGCAGCTGCCTGATATTAAAGTCAGTGAAATGAAAAAATGATTTTTACTCCCTTCCTTTAAACACAAAAATATGTATTTTTCTTTTTTAACATAACATTTCCTACTTCGAAAATGATGTCTGTGCTGGTCACGTCATGTTAAACCAGTAAGAACACATAAAAACAAGTATCACATTTGTTGAACTATTGAGTAGAATTCTTCTCTCCGTGTGATTTATCGTTGGTTTACACTTTTGAATTATCCAATTCTGCGTGTTATGTCCAATAATCTGTATGAGATTGGATTCAGATATTCCTAATTTAAGCAAAAGGCTGGAGCTGAGATGCAATGCGTGAGACACCAGTGTGACAAAATCTATTACCTCCTTAATTGGACCTTAATCCTAACAATTACCAACACTTTCCACTGATCTCAGTGCAGTGAGGTTTATTCGGAGTTTTGAAATTCTGAATGGTCCTGTCTTGCAAACCTGTACCCACCTTGCCCCCGCAAAGATCTGTTCCAGATTTACACACAACTACTCTAGCCTATCTCTAAATCAGTCCCAACCGGATCCATAATCAAAAACATCGTCTGCACACAGTTGAGTTACTTAAGCTCAGCCAACAACCAATATAGCCTAAACCTAGAACAGATGTGTAATAGCAGCATGCAGCTTAAATTAAACAAATGGACAATAATCATCAGTCATTTTTTCCATATAAAATGTAATTTTACCCAGACCCTTCCCTGTTAATAACAATATATAGGCCTATATGTTTACCTGTTACACTATACGTTTATGGATGCAAGATGCTGACTCCAGTTCTTCTGTTATTTTCCTCCATATGTCTCTCCCTTTTTACTGGCCTCTGTATGTGTAATGAATAAGAGTCATAATGCCTCTGGATAAGTGAAAGTTTTGGCACACCTCAACAAAACTTCAACACACCTCTGTCTCTGCGTTTTAGCTAAATTATAGACGCACTGTTTCACAATAGAAATGAGTAGATTAGCCAATCAGAGCAGAGATTCAGCTAAACTGTCTAGTAAAAGGCTCATGTTGTCATTTGGTTTTAGTCTCGACAATGAGAGCCTCAAGGCTTTAATAGCAGAAATATTTTGTGGAAATCAACTTCCCAAATAACCCTTCGTCTACGTTCTGAAATGAAGTACAGTAGATAGGCCAGAAAGTGATTCTTTTTGAAAACTGGAAATCTCAAAACCTGTTTAAAGGTGCTATTAATAACTTTAATATCATTCAGCCACTAGATGTCTCATTCTCTCTCCCCCGTTCCATTGTATTTACTTTACTACAAGTTATTGCCAGGCCCTTACCGTCAATCTCAGCCATTTATCCTTTTTTTCCACACTAACTGACGACCCAGCAATACCACGTTGTTTTACTATTGGCTCACAAGCCTTGTTAGAAGTGGGAACCAAACGTCAGATATCTTCCACAGAGATAAACAAAACATACATTTTGGACCCGCCAATTTTGTTTAAATGATTAATTCACAATCATAATATTTTTTTCTTTATTCTTTTATTAAGCACATTTCTAAAGACTCTGTGGATGGATCTTTTTTTTTTATATTTGTCTACATAAAAATGTTATCAATAAGACCTTGAAGTAATCACTGAACAACCCCATCAACCCCCTGTGGACTATATGATGGTCATTATACAGTATGTAGGGCAGTAAAACCCTCACTTACTGCTCCTGTAGAACTCTGTGTGGGTTGGCCAGGTCTGTAGCAGATTAACACTTCTGCATCTTGTTATGCAGTTTCTGCCATTTTGTGAATCTTTCATTGAGGTTGCATCAGTAGTCTGATTGTGTGTGTGTGTGTGTGTGTGTGTGCAGCAGTGTGGTCAAGATGATGTGTCAGATTTTCATCTCATTTCCGTCACATCTAAAATTCACTATCAGCCAAATTTAATCTGAAATACGCAGGAGATTGGAGTCAGAATTGAAATCTCCCTCAGTATATCCGCTCTCACAGCCTTTACTGCTCTTATTGGCGTGTTTGTCTCTCTTTGCTGCACACAGACACACAGGCTCTGACTGGGTCGTCATTTACACCTCTTCACTACATTAGTTTCAGAAGGAACAAAATAATACTTAGGTTCCTTTTTAGAGAAGCAAGTTGGTGACCAGTACGTTCAAATTCACACACCTGCAGAGAAAATTATGAGTGGGGAGAGGAAGTGAATGAGTAATGGTCTCTGCTCCTTTAACAATGTCTGCTGACGTGCCCTGGAGCAAGGCACTTAACCCAGATTCCTCCAGAAGAATGCAGCCATCCTGCGCAGCCTGCAGGTGTGAATACGTTCACCTGTTTGTATGAAATAGGAGAAATCATGTTGATGTAAAACACAAGTCTGCTCACTCCCATTTCCTCTCATAAATGAAGTTTAAAGGGTCGTGATCGCAGTTTCAGTCCCTCTGTTTCTGCCTCACCAGTCTGAAAAATCCAACGAATTAGACCCTGAGATCAGCAGTAGAGGGGGGGGGGAGGGAAACATCTAATCATATCAGCCTGATTATGTAAGGTGAGTCACCTCACTGCAGTGTCACTTCACATGGAGTCACACCTGTGGCTGTGGAGGATGCTCTGGCTTTATGTGAAGCGTGTAAACAGACAGACAGGTAAACTTTCCAACGTAAAGAGGAAGAGCAGACGTCACCATGGACGCCAACAGATACTTTTATCACCCATCTGTTGAGTTGTTTTATACTCAAAACAACATGCACATGCTATATGCCATATATAGCCCTGCCCTAAAGCACCCCCTGCTTTATGGTCTATTTGACTCTAAATGGGACCAGAATTTACTAAATGAACATCATGCTGTATTGAAGAAGACTTGAAACTAGAGATTGAGACCATAAACTCATGTTTACAATGTTTACTGAGGTAATAAATCAAATGAGAAGTAGGCTCATTTTCTCATAGACTTCTATACAATCAGACTTCTTTTAGCAACCAGAGGAGTCGCTCCCTGCTGGCTGTTAGAAAGAATGCACATTTAAGGCACTTCAGCATTGACTTCACTTCTCAGCCCCTCAAATCAGATGAAAACATGTGGGATATCCTTCAATATGGCAAAGCATACATCTGATGTTGTTCACCTGCTTTTAATTTTTAAGACAGAACCGTCTATTTTGCTCCTTTAGGATTGACACTTATAGCAAACATTGTAATGTTTCTAACCCTTTAAATTACAATATATGCCTTTGTGAATCATAAAGTGAATTATGAAATGCTCCAGTCTGCCCCTGTTGCAGTAATGGCATCTTTATTCTGGATGCATCCTTTGTGGAGAACCACAGGAGGACACAGTAATGTAGTACTACAGGTGCAGTGGTGCTGCTTTGCTCAGGGGAGGCTCATCACTGATCCATTGCTCTGATCACTGTACAGCTGTGAAAATACGCATATATCTAAAATGAGCAGCCTCAAGCAGCAACAGCTTTTACCTTTTTTAATAGAAAGGTTTTTAATGTATCTCTTGATTTGTTAATTGAGTCAGTAAGAGAAATAGAATAGTAGCAGGTAGGAGGGTTCATGGTGGGATTCAGCTCCAGACCCGATCAGCCATACTGTATCTTAGCAACCCCGTCTGAGTGTGTCAGTCTCCTTGAATGCACCACTGTCACTGCTCAGTGTAGCAGCTGAGGAGTCAAGAGGTCAAAGCTCGGCTCAGGCAGCGAGGCAGGTTCATGTTTGAGGAGCGCAGAGTGAAATTTGACTGAAGGAGCTGGAGAGTGGTGCTGCAGCTGGGCTGAGATGGAGCAGTATTTTTCTGCTTTCATTAAAAAAAGGGGGAATCAGTCCCTAATTTGAAGAGGAACATCAACAGTGCTATGTTATGGGGGAAATCTGATTATAAAACATAATTTACTGTAGTTTTATTGTTTTCATTACTGTGAGGAACTGCACAGAATCAGCAGCCTTTTTGTGTTTTTCCTCTTTTTCTCTTTCCTTGGTATTGCGTTATAAATATTCAGAGCTCTCATCAACCAAAGGAACTCCTTTGCTTTAAAATGAAGTGTCTTTTTTCAGCAGGGAACACAACAACTTTTGAATGCGAGGGAATATAACAATTGGGTGGAAATCGGAAAAAAATAATTTCAGGGAAAATCAGCCAAAATTCATAGATTAAGAAAAAGATTGCTTCTGCTTTGAAGACAAAAAACTCTGTGGGACTTTCGAGACGAACAATATTTTACCAAAAACTTCATCCCCTCTGTACTCGTCAGTTATCCAGTATACAGAGGCTCAACTGGAAGGTCACAGAGGTCAAATATGAGTTAAGGCAGTGAGGCGTCTTCAGTTCCTGTTAGTCACCGTAACCTCCATCAGACAGTAATCTTACACCTGCCTGCGTCTCCTCTGTAATGCATTAGACTATCCAAAGGTAATAGAATGATGCAATATAGCGCTCTGTGTAATACTGTGTGTGTATTAGCTTCTCGCTGTCTGGTCTCAGTGCAGGTTCTGTGTGTGTGTGTGTGTGTGTGTGTGTGTAGCTGCATTGGAGTTAGGCTGCGGTGCTGTCTGCCGAGGAGGAGGATGAATAATAAATGCAGTCTGAAGTTTGGATCCAACGTGTTCAGACTACTGAGCAGAGCAGAGGCCTTTCCTTGGCCCAGCCGAGCCAATGCCAATGATCAGATTTGGGGGGGGAGGGAGATGGGGTGGAGGGTGTGCTGGTGTGGGGGAGGGTTTGTTGGGGGGTGGGGGGTCGGTCGGTTGGGTGTTGTAGTGGTAATGAATTGGAGAACCAATTCTCGCCTGCCCTCCCCTCCCTCTGCAGTGATCTCTCTCTCTCTCTCTCTCTCTCTCTCTCGCTCTCTCACTCTCTTCCATCTCTTGCTTTCTTTTTCAACCAGCGCGCCTCGCTCCAGCCAGCCTGCGGCAATGTGAGCGTTGCCATGGCAACGTGGACCTGCCAAGGACCATGGCGATGGAGAGAAAGAGAGAGAGAGAGAGAGAAAGAGAGGAGGGGTGCAGCTCATCAATGTCTTAGAGTCCCCCTCCCCTCCCATCCCCCATCCAAACACACACACACACACACACACACACACACACTGTTCAGGCATGCTGTTGAAAGAACAAACATCACAAAGGGCTCGAGCCTAAAATGTGCTGCAGAGAAACTGAAACTCCGTCGTAGCGCCTCAGTTTCCTCCTCTGCACATTTTTACATTTTTACTTTACTTCTCTTAAACAACAAACACCTCAACAGCTTCTGTTTTTTGCCGGCGCTAATGGGAGAACGGAATAAATAAACTCCCTCCCATCCCTCGTACTCTCCTTCTACTGAGCCACATTAAAGAGTTTTACACAGATGTGCTTTTATTTTGAAAAGGAAATGAATAAATCAACATCTATCTATCTATCTATCTATCTATCTATCTATCTATCTATCTATCTATCTATCTATCTATCTATCTATCTATCTATCTATCTATCCATCTATCTATTCTTCATTCCTTTACATGACCATCTGTTTCTATCTCTCCCTCCCTTTTCCAATGAAATCGTTCTATTGTAAGAGAACATGGAGACCTTACAGTATCCACTGCTCTTAACTGTACGTCTGTGTGTGTGTGTGTGTGTGTGTGTGTGTGTGTGTGTGTGTGTGCGTGCAGCCCTGGCTCATTTCCAGCTCCAGCCTCTCTAATAAGCCCCTCTGCTGAAACTGAAAGTGTGACATGGATCAATAACTGGATATATGAATCTCTGCTGCACAAACTGACATGACAATGGCAATTCTTTTCTTTTCCTTCATTTTCTCTCAGACAATGGAGGGAGTAGATGTTTGTGTAGTGTCACTGGGTGAGTGTGTGTGTGTGTGTGTGTGCGTGTGTGTGTGTGTGACATTGCAGTGCAGATTTGAAAGGCTGCGGCAGCTGTCGACAGACAACGACAATCCTTACCGCACCAGCAACTTGATTGCATACTAATGTTTTGGTATGACGCATCTCTCTCTTCTCTTCCTCCCCCCTAATCAACCTCCCTCCCGGTTTCCCAATTTTTTCTCCTCCCTCCTCCCATATCTCCCCTCTCTCCCTCCCCCTCCAATCTATTTTCATATGTCTCTCTCTGTCTTTCTTCTTACCCTGCCTCCCACCTTGCTCTTCACATTGTGTGGCAGTGATATGGCACTGAGCTGCTGCTGGAACAACCCACCCACCACCTCTGCAACGACAAACACAAATTCAACCACATGGGACATGAAGGAAGAAAAAGAGGCTGTTATACAGGTGGCAAACAGAGCAGGATTTGTGAATTTTACAGGCTGATCTGAACTAACTTTTATATTATTAAAAACTAAGAATGCAGTATTTATTATTTTCCTGATCAATCAATTCATTTTGTATATAAAATAACAAAACTGGCAATTTGTCCCATATTATCAGGACCACATTGTTCGGCAATGCTTCCAAAATAAAAATGCTTGATACAAAAATTAATTGGAGCATTTTCTGATCCGTCACCTGAATATCATTAAGGTCTTGTTCTGTCATTTTAGCATCTTTCAGCGCATTGTTTTGGCTTGCTGGCCCACTAATGAGCTGTTTTGGTTCATTCTGAGAGTGTCTGTTCACAGCAGGCAGGTGTTTTCAGCTCTTTAAACCGGCTGTATGATGCCTGACCCGCATCAAATGGCAGGCAATTAGCCATTAGCTGGTGAATGTAGTGGTGCATTAAACTGCTAAAGTGCCAGATGTTTCCCTCAAGAGCTGGTGGAGACCAAAACAGAGTTATTGGGGTTGCATTCATCGGGGGGATGAAACACAACTCCAAATTAATTATAATGTTGTTCAGTGATCTGCTGAATGCGAAAATTGGCAATTGTTTGCCAACACATTCGCCATATCAACTATTATGTCAGTGTGATGTTTACAGCTTGTTTCTGATGTCCCCAAGTTCCGTTAACTACAATGTAAACCCATCTGCGGCAGCCATAAACGCTCAAGGAAAGTGTGCTGGAAATGTGGTGACATAGTTTAAAGAGCAAAAAGACACACACTGGGCAGGTGGGAGGGGAAGTGATGGGTCCAACAAACACAGGGCTTTCATCCAGGAGTCCGCTGCTCGTGTCCCGTACGTTAAGTTTCACTTTCACGTTATAATCAGCTGTTTGTTCGTGTCCCGTGTTCACATCGTGAACTCACATTTTCACTGTAAAAATGTAGTAGTTTTGAGCCCAACCATGTTGTTTTTTTCCTAAACCTAAGCAAGTGTTTTTGTTTAATTCACAACATTAATCACATGTTTACTGCGACCGAAAAGTGACGCCAAGGGGTCTGAAAAAGCGTCAGTATGTGACGAGTTGGGACGAGAATGTGCTGGGTGTCCAGTGTCAAATTCAGATGCTCAACCATACAACTGGGTAGGACACAAGAGGTTGTGTGTAAGGAAATTAAAAACATTGATTTTATTTTAAGTGAAAAAACAATGCTGTTATTTTTCGATATAAACCCAAAAGTATAAATATATATATATATAAAACAGAAAATCATCACATTGGGGAAGCTGGAACAGGTGATTGTCTGGCAGCTTAACTTGAGAACTGACTTGTTGAATTGTTAATTGTCCGTTGCTCTACTGACCAATTAATCCGCTAATCGTTTCTGCTCTATATATTGCATTGGGGATCAGTGCTTGTGCAGCTGAATCCAGGTGAAAGCTCTCTGACTCACACCTGTTAAATCCTCTGTAGTTATGAAAGAAAGAGGGGGGAGCAGACAGGTGAGAGATGGATTCTTTAAGCCTTGCAGGAAGTGAGACGTTTGTTACTCAATATAAGGAAGTCGGAGATGATATTTCGGTGCTCAGCGAATGTTGAACGGTTGCTTTTCTGAGGCCGAGATTAGCCGTTATGGATTTTAGGATTTGCAGCTCCAACGCTCTTTCTGTCTGTCTTTTTGCTGCAGTAAAATCTTTAAATGAAGGAGTTGATAAAAAAGGAAAACATGATATTTTCAGCAAACATCTCTGCCTTTCACGGTCATGACACCCAAAGTTTTCGTCTTCTTCTCCTTCTTTTTTTTAGGTTTTCTTTGCCTGAATCGCTTCAGACCGCTGACAGACAGCAAGTCAAACGTTAGAACAGTGAACGCTGTGCGAGACAGTGTGATAGGCTGCACACAGAATCTGTTGCTAGGCTCACTGTGAACAGACCAGTCAAGTCTGACATATGTTTTCAAAGCAGCCCTCTTAGCAGCTTGCAGCAGTTGCCATGGAAACCCCAATGCCATTTCCCCCCATTGTTTGGACCGCTCGATATCCCGAAAGCTTTTTTCAGAGTCCTGGTTTATTAAAGCCTGGAAGACCATCGACAATGTTGTGCGCAGTATGTTGGTGTGTGCATACGTATATTCAGCATTTATGTGTGTGTATTTTGAATGCATATGTATTTCTGTATGTGTGTGTGTGCAGGTGAGTATCTGAGTTTGTTGCTGCATACTCTGTGTGCACATACTCAAGGATGCATGCCTGTGTGTGTGTGTGTGTGTGTGTTTGAGCAAGTTCAGTTTCTATTTGAGGCGGCAACAAAGGAAGACGTCCTTCACTTGACCTTCGTACTGAATGAAGACATGGACTGAGTCTCTGTTACCACAGATTTATGGAAAAACAAGAGATTAAATAAAATAAAAGATGAAATAGATTTCTCTATTTTTTATTAGGTTATATAAATCTTTCCTTTTTTTTAAGTAGACAAAGTACTTTTAATCCTTAAATCTTCTTCAGAATGAGCACCTGGTACCAGAAAAGCCCACTTTCCCCTGTGATTTGACACATTTTAATTTCAAACACTTACAACACGCCATGTCTGAACTGCTGATGTTTTATAGTTATAAGCTGCTCCGCATTTAAATTTGAGTGTGGTTAATATGTGAAATCCCTTGGTCAATAATTCTGAGCTTAATTCATTACAGTAAGTTATGATAAAGTGCTCCTATTCAATGTGAGCAGCGGTTTTACACACACAATGACACGATGTCATGGTGAGGTGTAAGCCTTTTTGGTAATGCTGTGTTTCTCTTCACTCCAAATCATTTCCCATTAATTCCTTTGACAGTTTCCTGGATATAACTATGTAATTTGGTTGTAAATATTGGGAAAAGACAGATTTCTTTGAAAGAAAATACATTTAAACTCTAGTAAATATTCACGTCTTTATTCTCCTTGTTTGCTGCCTGTAGACAAAATGAAACATCTCTGCTTGTTCAGCTTATACCTGCTGTGCTCTGACTAAAAGAAAAGTCTACACGGGTTACATTAGAAATGAATGGAAATGATGAATTGGAAGTGTAGCAATCAAGCTAAAATATAAAATATATATATATATAATGATATAATTCATTCATTCATTAACATTTTTATTGATATGCAATACAAAGAATCCAGTTCACCTGGGCCTTCCAGGCTTTCAAAGCTGGTCCATGTGCTCACTTTCTTCCTTCCTACAGCTCACATCTATCCTTCATTACTTGCTTTTGTTTTTTGCACCTTCAACACCTCCACATCAATTCAAGCAACCGTTCTAGTCTGAGCTCCTCATCCTGTTTCTAAAAGGTAGCCCTTTTCAGCCACTTGTATCCATCATCTCATTCTTTCCATCACAACCCAGAGCTCATGATCACAGGTGAGGATTAGATCGCAGACTGAGAGGTTCAAGACCTCAAAGATACGTGAACTCCTTCACTTATAACAGCCACTCACTCCCAGCTCAGAGTGACCTTTCCATCATTTTCCACTTGAGTAGCATGGCCTCAGACTTGGAGATGCTGACTTTCATCCCCTCAGGTTCTCACTCAGCTACAAACCATCCCAAGTTAAGCAGAACTGCGTCATCGTCAAAAAGCAGAGATGTGATCCTGAGGCCACCAAACCGGACACTTTCCACTTTCCACTTTCCACTTTCCACTTTCCATCGCCTGTCTGAGCTGAGAGATTCTGTCCACAAAAATCACACAATTGGCAGAATGGAGAAAGTTTCAACACTTTTGCACAGACGTCATCACTGTGGATTTTTTATAGTAACATAAATTCTATAACTTTGTCATTGAGTTTGTCCTCCCTATAAAGTCGTCAAATCAGCAGACCCTATGTCCTGAATCAACCTGACAATATCAAGGTTACATTCTTCACTTTTAAAAGTCATGTAACATCATGGGGTAATAACTATTTTGTGCAATCAAGTCAGCATGAAATAACTGCAGAACTTTTATTAAATGAATCTGTATCAGTTCATTAAAGTGTGTTTTTAGCTCATGAGCTCAAGTTTTAATCATCTTTTATGGCTGTTTTCATCAGAACAAAGCTCTGTGGCCATTGTATTTGTTATACTGAACATAACTAAACGTGCACCCTCTTTCTGCATCTTTACATGTAGAGATGAAGAGGTGTTTCCACATCCAGACCAGGATTATTCTCATTGTCAGGTCTTCCAGACAGTTTCCTTTCCTAACACCTCACTGGACTATATATACCATGTTTCCATTTCCGGACTATCCTCTCATCTCCCGATGACTCGCAGGGCCGCCTTCCCAGAGTGCCTTGTGTGTGCGAAAGCTCATTCAGACTCGGGTCAGAGTTCAGGCTGCTGGACCAAAGATGAATTGGCCGTCGGAGGAGGGCTGTCGCTCGCCCTGAAGTCCTGCTGGGCCGCCATCTGCCTGCGGGTTGAGGCAGACGAGCCCTTCTGCCCAGAGTTCTCCAGACTGGGGGTTTGGCTGAGTGGGATTGTTCATTGGAAACAGTTATGGCAGGCAAAAAGTGGATTAATAACACTTTCCCCTCCCCAGGACGTGCTTCAGCAATTAGCTTCTGTTGAGAGAAATCGTTGCTCACAGCCATTTTAGCTGCTGTGTTGAATGTGATCCCGGGCAAGTTAAAGTGAAGAACCCAAAATAAACATTTCTCCAGAAACGTATTGATGAAGCACTGACAACACAATTCCTGTCTGTCAATGGCTCTCCTGTTGTGGAAACCAGATGTGAGCTCACTGCGTTAGTCACCTTCCTCCATCACGTTAGGATTAAAAATTCATGATGAAGTACTTTAAAGTAAAGTAATCCTTTATCAGTCCATTACAGTTCCAACTGCACTTGATCACTTTGATCGAGGCTGCACCAATCAATATCTTTATGTTAACAGTGGATCAGATGACCATGTGTAAAGGTTTTGGTTGTAGTGACAAACCCACAGAGAATTATCACCTGACTCTTTGAAGCTTTGAAGCCTCTTTTAGCTTGTTGTTTTGTGTTTTTTCTGGCCCACAAACTTTGCTCTCATCAACCCCATTTCCAGCTGCAGGAGGCAGCTGTTTTCAGCCAACGAGCTCTGATAAAACGGCTGTACACTACCTGCATAGCTCCACACAGCAGAGAGACAAGGTTAGCGACTAGCTGGAGAACGTTGCGGAGCATTGAGCACATTCTTTCGTGACCAAAGGGTAGGTCGCCTGTTATGCGAATGTGGTGCAAGTTGCTAAAAACAGACGTAAATATTACGTGAATTTGCAGCTGGCGGGACTATTGTGGTTTATACCTGCTCAGCTGTTGCTCAGCTGCTCAACTATAGTAGAGCTAGTTCTAGTTTTTACATATATTGAGTTTTGTATAAGCGGTTCATTTTGCCATCGGATTTAGCTCAAGCCGGCTTTACACCAAATAACCTTTCAAGAATTATCACTGTCACAGGCAAATTTCCAACATCGGAACAAAAAAAAGTGAGTTGTGCCGCACTCCCATGATCTCGATCGGTTGGTGTAAGGTGGTCATAAAACTCAATCCGAGCTGTCATAGGTCAGTTTTTTTCTTCTTCTACTTCTTCTGATAAAATCAAATATGTTTAATATTATCGTAAAGTTTTTAGAGTTGGCTTTAGTCTTTGCAAAATCTTAAAGTCTGTGAATAAAAACTCTGACTTATGACACATAGTCATAGCCTTTTCAAAGTCTTGGTTTGAGTTTAAGTTTTTGTTCTCCATCCCTCTCGGAGATACCACACCCCTAAACGCACTGAATCACACCGACTCCATTCACTGGTTGCCCGAGTTGCACCAGCTTTACTCAGGAGATCGCTGACCTGGAGGGATAATTGTAATCTTCCCCCAAATCAATGAAGAAAAGAAACTGATGATGCTGCGGCTACCGATAATTGTGATGATTTTGATCCCTGGCTGCAGTTGGGTGCCAAACCTAAGAACCCGGCCTGTTCTACACCGCTGACGTCTCGGCCCTGGAAACTTCGTCACAGGTGGAAAACAGGATCTCTCCTCAACCGCCCACAGAAGGCCCCACTGGGGACTGTAGATGGATGACTCCCTCTCATCCAACCCCCCCTGACACCATCAAACTGGAACAGATTCCAGGTATTGGATTCCAGTATCTTGGATTGGCATTGAGCGGAATTTCATCTGTTCTCCAGGATCATGTTGTGGCAGCTGCTCTGGAACAGCGGAGAGACTATCACACCGTGCCGGCCCAATTACCTGGATCCACCAATCACCTGCTTTTTCCTCTTGCAGCAGTAAGTCCTCCGTTCTCACGGTGGGCTCTGTTCGTCACATCTCTCTGACAAACTCACAAACCATCTGCAGTCCTGGTGCACGAGTACTGGACATACATTCCTGTACCTCTAATGTTATTTTACATGTTGGATCAAATGTCACTGCTGCTCAGATATCAGAAAGGTTACAATTTCATGACATAGATTGAAACTACCCGGGACTCTGGTCGGCACTGCATCATTTCTGGTCTGGTACCTGCCTTCCATCGGATCAGACAACTGCACACTTGGCTGAAAGAATACAGCTTCTCCTTCGGTTTGCCCTTTGAACATAACTTCTCTGCGTTTCTGGGACATCCGGATCTGTTTAGCAGGGATGGATTCCACCTCAGCAGGTCAGGATCCCACCTGTTATCTCTTTATATTCAACTCTGTATTCCTGCATTGCCTCCAGTTTCTGACGTCAAAGGAACCACAGACTACACTGTACAATCCTGCAGAGTACATTTAATATAAACGTCATAGTAAATATGAGACCACCCAAACACTATTATAAATTCTATGTAATTTTCAAACCTAGTGTTTACCAGCATTCACTGATGATAGAGTTATTGAAATAAAAAGTAAACATTTGTATAATTTATATGTTAAGATAAAGTCTCATCTTTGCATCAAATATATATTTTTTAATATCAAAATAAAGAAGAAAGAATTAGATGATAACATGTGTAAGATTTGCAGTACTTTTTTTCTACATTCCCTGACCTCCATCTATCTTTACACATTTATAAAAAAACAAAACCCTGTGCTGTTCGCAGTAATCCAAAAAGGGACTGTGCTCTATATGTTACGTAACTCGCAGAAATGGGTCAGAATAACAGTAATAGTGTTGCTCCCTTTCATACAGTAAGTGTTATCTTCCCTTCCCTTTTATTTCAACAGACTTTCAACAGGGTTACATAATTGTTTGTATAACAGATGGATAATATGAGACAATTTTATAAATATAATGTGGCGGTAGAATAAAATTAATTTAATGTTATTTACCTGCAGAATCTGTCGCCAGAGGAAAGGCAGTGCACTTTGCTCTTCTCTCCCTCTCTCTGTAATAACGACAGTGTATTCCAGTTGTATTTTGTCGGCTGAACCTCTCCTGTTTTCAGAAGGTCTGTTGCTCCATAAGCTGACTTATGTAAAGGGGGATAAGCCGACGCTGAGTATGTTGCATAAATAGTCCCTTTGTATTCCAACTGTCCATCCATAAAACTCCAGCGCTCCTCCAGCCTTTCGTTTTCACGGAGCAAAATACATTCACTCGACCCCTGACCTTGACAACAAGTGGCTCCATCTGAACTGACATGATTTTTCTCGAGAGCTGCCCAGCCAGCTGTCCGTGTTCCAGGACTCGGCACGGGCCTTTTACACAGGCAGGGGCCCTAAACAGGACAAAAGGAGGCAGAGGAAGCTTTGCGATTAAAGAAGTGGGCTGTAACCAGACACTGAACAACGTGGTGAAGACGCTGCTGAGTTCACAACAAGGGTTTACAACCAAAACATGCATTGTGTTGGCTTCAGTTGTTGAAGTTAATCACTGGGTTTTAACGAGACTACTGCGTGGTCACAATGGGGGTCCTGACGCAGAGGGCTGTGGTAAAATAACGCAGGGTCGTCTGGCAAATGTCGAACCGGGAACAACTCAATGCAACAAACTGTCGGCCAATTAAATGCACATTTAAGCAAGTTTAATAGCATAATTACTGTTTACTTCACTATCAATAATCATTGAGTCAAAGATGTAGCAAATGTTCTATACAACCTGTCACCTGTTGCTGTTATTATCAGTATTATGTGCTTTGTTTTGCTTTGTTTGTCATTCACATGCTTTAGGTTTTGTACAAATAAAAGAAACAATATATAACGTGTCGGTGTCACAGTCCGTCTCTCTATCCCTCCTCTCCAGTCACACTCTCCGTTCCTCAGGCCCACTCATTGCCATTTTCCATCCATCCACCAGATGCCCTCGGACTTTCCCTCCTCTCCCCATCACCTGACTGCCCCACCCATCTACACACCTGTTTCCACTTCACCTCGTTAGTCCTGCAGTTTCTAACCGGCCCTTTTCCACACACTACTTGCCAAAAGGATTATAGGAAAACATCCGACTGGACTTTGTGAAACTTGAAGAAGAAACAGCGGAACATATACTTATGAACTGCAGGAAATATACACCAGAGAGAAGAGACATGATGGAGAGATTAAGGGGTAAGAGAAACTTAACTGTGGGGAAAGTGGACTAGCCAGAAAGTGTCTGGTCAGTTTTCTCCATAAAATCAAGATTGATGAAAAGAATATGAAAGCTGGATAGTGTAGGAGTAAACTCCAAAAGGTGGCGGTAATGCAACGTCACGGATGCAAGCTGCCATTAAACACAAAAGAAGAAAGAAGAAAGAAAGAAGAAGACTCTCCTTACCAGTTGGTCAAAGTTACAATGAGCCTCCTGCCTTTGAGTTCCAGCCATTTCTATCTGACCTGTTTGGACTTGTTTGGACTGCCTTCCTGGTGTTGACCCTTGGCTGCCTCACAATGTAAGCCTATATATGTTGTCTTTGCTGTAATAACTCATTGTACTCTACCAGTCAGTGTGCATTGTCTTCATTTGGGTCCCATCCCTGTTACCTGCAGCTGTGACAGTTGAGCTCTAGAGGTCCTGTTAGATGGATTGTGTTGGACAGAGACAGGCTAGCAGTTTCCCCCCTTGTTTCCAGTCTTTATGCTAAACTAAGATAACCAATTTAGCTTCATATTTAGCGCAAAGTAACAGACATGAGTGGTATTTCCCAAACCGTCTGATCTGATACAATAATTTTTAATCCCGGAGGTGTTTTCCAATTAAAGGAGCAGTTCAGCCTCTGTTTGAACAGTTTGTCATCCACTGTTAAAGAAGGGACACACTCAAAAACTGGTTGCCAACCAGCCGAGTAGAGGGCTTCATTTTTTGCTGTATCATCCAGTGAATAGCAGTCAATGAAGCAGTTTCAACTATCTGACTATGACCAATACAACTAAAACAATTCTTGCTCTTTGTTTAGACTTCCTGATAGGTCACATGTTTTTAGTGGCAGTGCATTTTGCAGATGCCATATAGCGAGCAGCCTCTCCTCTTTAGCTCAGTGTACAGCCGGTGTTTCCCTTCAACAAGTGACCGTGTTCACTGGTGTCTCTCAGAATGGTTGCTCGTAGTGACGGCAGCTGTTGAAAACATGAACAGAAAGCCAACATAACAGGAGCAGGCGGATGCATTCGGCTGAAAGTCACCAGATGACACGGTCACTCGTTAAACCGAAACACCGGCGCATCGCACAGAAGAACAGAAGCCTGTTTTCTGCTAGCTGCTTTTAATGTAGCATAAGATAAAAAAATAATGATTAAAGTAGAAAATCTCATACCGTTACAGCCCTTATTGGATAGTTTTTGTTGGGTGTACAATGTGGTGCATGTGGTTTATGTGGCCGCCGTGCCAGGCTATGTGATGCTGTAATGTGGCCGCCGTGCCAGGCTATGTGATGCTGTAATGTGGCCGCCGTGCCAGGCTATGTGATGCTGTTAATGTTTGTCTTGTTGAAGCCTGTAACATTACCTCTGATGATGATGTATAAGGCTTGTATGAGTAAATTGTGGAGCATTCGGGCCAGTATAGTTGTAACATATGCGTTTCAGAATCTATTAAGTAGCTGATTGGTCTAAGACCGGTTAGGCCCCCCTGATTTTTGCCACTGTTGCCGACTCGCTCCTTTGGTATAGAGTCTATAGACTATTTAAATAGTAAGCTAGTATAAGACCTTGCCTTCTATTCCTGCAGATATTTATTTTTATCTCTCAATCTAATGAGCGATGAATGTTTCCCAATGAAATTTGCTTCATTGCGTTTTGGATTGAAACCCCTAAATCGTCTGTCTGGCTCAGAGGAATAAAGAAAGCTGCGTTTCATCCTCTTTATTTCCAAGCACTTAGCCCGATCAGATTATCATTCAGTTATTAAATGACCCGGGATCGTAATAACTTAAAAGCAGAGCGGAGGAATGCAGAGATTCAAGGTTACTTCAAGGTCACCAAATCACTAAATCTGTCTTGAATCCCACTTAGTTCTGACGTTTATTCTCCGTCTTATGTTGTCTTCCATTGTCCATTGTTACAATGAAGGAAGGAGAGAAGAAGGGAGAAATGTATAAGAGAAGACGGGACAAGAAGGAAGGAAAAGACTGACGGAGAGGAAGGGAGGAAAGCAACAGAAATACTTTTTATAACCTGACTCTTCTCACTGTTGCTCTTCTGATGTGCTCATACAACACTGTTTGCTGCTGTACCAACCTCCTGATGTGCTTTGCTCTTCGGCATAGCAAATGAGGACTATATAAGGACTCTTAACTGGCATTTTTATGTTCATGTAGGTGTTTGTTAAGAGGGGATTTGTATGGAGGTGTTGCTGGCAAATCTTACGGTGTAACCATTTGCTAAAAATGGTCAACTCCTTGACGTAAGTCAAGCATCTGACTAATGTCATTTCAAAAGAAAATGTCTCTTGCATTATAGGGAAAAAAACTGCGAGATGAGATTTGACAGAATATCACATTGAACATTTTTATAAGATTTCTGGGTGAAACTGCACGTATGAAAGGTGGGATTGTAGTCAAGGAGTTGTAGTCAAGGAGTTGCTGAATGAATTCAGTGGCATCTCTGTGCGTGGTATCATTACTATAATGGTGTTATCCACTGTCTAATCTAGAAAACATTTTAGGCGAGGATAAAAATATAAATCTTTTCTTTGGTTCATCACAATTTACTCAGGCATAGTAACAGTCACAATGTTACTCACACTGGGGATGAATTCTCTGAGGTCTTACCTATCCATAGAGACCAAGATCATGCATATAGACCTGGTAGTTGTGGAGGTATTCTTGATTTATTTTGGGTATGTCTGTCGAGGAGAACCACACCTTCCAGCACCCGAGGGCTTAAGAGGTTAAGTCTCAAATGCTTCAGATATGCGTGTGGCAAACAACCAATAGCAGAAAATGCCAGAATGCAATAGTGAGATGGATGCTTCCCCAAGGTTTGGACAAAATTTGATCAGCAATGTCTGAGAAACATGGAGAGGTAAAAACACACAAGAGCTCCCCACTTGGGTCCATCAGCGTTGGATGTTGTTTGTCCATGAATGGCAGATGGACAAACAAATGATCAAAAAGTATCCGTGAGAGGAAGAACTGACTTGTGTGTGTTTAGTCGTTCCACTGTGACTGTGATGTGTAGCAGCCTGAGGCAGTCGGGACGCTCTGCTGTGGTTTCTCTGTTCTCTGGCTGACTTCCATACATCACACAAAGTCTAATGTCTCCCGACAGGGTTGGCGTGATGTTTTGGGGGTCTCAGAGACAGGTGGATAGTCCGCCCCGCCGGGCAGAGCCCGACGTGTCGAGAGGCTGCAACACTGTGATTAAAAATGACTCCGTAAGCTACCTGCGAGCGGTTCCTCTGGTTTCCACATAGGAAGCCTTTGGTCATAAAAATATCCCAAGTAGGAAAATAAATTCCCTCGTGTTATTATCAGGGGAATGACAGGCTCAGTGGTTAGGGTTAGGTTTGCATGTCTAATTCTCCTAATACATAAAACATCTATGCATCATATTAAATGTGCTAGAAAACTAGTCTTTACTTAACATGGTTGAAACTCAGAGAGCCCATAGCTCTACCAAGGCTGCACAATACTCTTCATTTGTTTACGCCACCATGTATGTAGATCATAATCATGTGATAACAGCTCATGAATTATAGTTTTGTTTGTAGAACAATCTCAGCATTGCTTTTAGCTCTTTGTTTTCAGTGACCCAGGATTTTATTGGACATTTTCTAATATTACACACAGTGATTTTAATTTTATAATAGAGGATCTAGGAATTTAAGGAGCTGGAGCAAAATACAAATAGTGATATTTATTAATCAAGTTAGTTTAGTAAGTCCTAAGAAAATAACAAAAATGTTTAAAAACACCCTGTTTGCAATTTTATGCTTAAAAAAAAGTATGAATCCAAGTCGCTTGTAACTTTTCAACTGTGGCCCAATTTTCCACCAACATGAATTTGTTTTAAATCTTTCTGCTAACTAACAAACAACAAAACAGGATTAAAAAAAGTAACCTGATGTATATAATCTTGCTTACTTTAAGGTTTTTCCCACCACATACATGGAGAGAATATATTTTAATGTGGAGACAGTATATTAGTGACTTACAGTAACATTGGGAGTTAAGAGCCATCAGATCACCATGGTAGCACATGAAACTATTTATAGTTTGTCAAACATACTGTAAGTAAGAACCAAAGCACCTTTTAGGACCTCTGAAGAACCGTGGTGTTTTCAGAGTGCAGGATGTGAGGGAGGAGGGCCGCTGGTTCCTCATAAACTGTGGAAAGTCTAATGTGTCCTGTTGGGTTTGTGTGATCTGCAGGGCCAGGAGGTAAAGCTGTAAAAATAGAACAACGGCTACAATTATAAACCGTGTTTCTAGTCAAGCTAGAATAAGACTGTGCTTCATGTCAGATAAGATTCTATAAGGAGCTAAGTGTATATATATATATTTATATATACACACAATACATACTGGAGTAGTCTGGAAGGGAGCACAGCACCATCTTGACGGCTCTGCTTCTTAGATGTGTGATACAATCGTACATTTGGGCAGCTGTTGTGCATTTAGGAAAAACAACGTGTTTTACTTTGGAAAATGTCTGTTACAGTATGAGTATGTTGAGAATGTAATTATATGTAAAATCATGGGTGCAAAGCTGACGTCGATTAAATAAGTAACACCTGCCTGCACACTGACTCCTAAAGCCACAAAGTGTTTTCAAATACACAACGTTTTAATGCAACGATGAGCGAATTTTGACGCAACCAACAGACGACCGACATACTGCAGCCTACACCCTTTACCTGTTAATGCAATGATCCACGCTGTTAACACTGGCTACCATGAACACACACACTGTAGTTTATCTTGACTCACTCCCACATACGCCATCCTGCTGCTGTAAATACTCTCCACAATACTCATTGATCCACTGCTGAAAATAGTCTCCAACAAATACACACTATTTACAGCTGTTTACCTCGGAGGAGGAGGCTTAAAACTGGGGCATTCAACAGTGTGGCTTATGTAGATTTTAGTAAGGACTAAGAGGAGTCAGATTTTTATTCATGTTGGTATTGTAAGGGAGTGGCTTTATTTTGGATTAAAATTGAAAAGTGGATTTCTGTTTATAACATTTTAGTAGCCCTTTAACCATAACGTGAATGAAGAAGGCCTTAAGGTCATCATCATGATGGGGAAAGCATATTTAAAGTTACAAAAAGACAACAACTAAACACAGAATATTTACATTGTTTAAGTATCATGCTGGTTCTTGATAGGATTTTATTGTTGTTGTTTTCAGCTGGTGGTATTGTGTAAATTTTTTTTCCTATTGCGGTACAGATCTCGACCCTCACACTCTTTAGCTTTAAACAAATCTGTGACAGGTCGCTGTGGAAAAGTCTGTCTCCAAAATGAGTAATATGTAAATGTAAAAACACGCAGAGGATCGGCTTGTGTGAGGAAATCACTGCGTCATTAGCATCGAGTTAATTTTGTGGAGATGAATCAGCTCTTGTAATGTTTAAAATTTACAGATTACGTTGAGCCTCAGCCTTTCCCCAACTCATGAATAACATTAGAGTAAAAAATGTTTCTCATACAGAACATATATTTCGTTGCTGTATTACCAGTAATAAACTGGGAACCATAATGAGCTCTATATAATTACTAGGAGATTATTTTTCCATTAAAGAAAGAATCTAAAATAACAGATTGATGTTAGAGCTGTTACTGGAACAGGAACACTGTAGCCGCACTCAGGTTGGATATAGTGAAGGAAAGGTGTGTCACATTCACTGTTTTCACTGTCTGTTTATAAGATTACCAATAGAAGATGTCTATATCCTCATTATGCTAATCTGTCCCCGTCAGCCCACGCAGCAGCTCTGAATGCTCCTGCTCTCTGCTTCAGCGGCGGTGCAACAATATTTATTTTATTCCCATTAAATCGGAGTTCATCCTGGTTAATTCACAACCAAGTTAAATTAAAAACTGCATTTTTGAAAGGGCGGGTTAGTTAGTTAGTCGTCTGACCCAGAGAAATAGTGTTTATGTCACTGTGTTGGAACATTTAAAAAAGTCACTTCATACTTCAGTGTTAGATTAATGATATTACATGTTTGTGTAATTGTATAAACTTTTTAATTTATTTTTTTCAACTTAATTTCTGATGTTTTTTTCTTTCAGTTTGGCATAGTGGACATTTTATAAATACCAAATTCCTCCAAAATTGGCCCAGACTTCAAATGTGAAGTGACAGAAATGGCTGAATGATTCATCAGGTTTATACAGAGTGTAAACTTTAGTTTTAGTTTAGTTTAACTTTAGTTCAGCAGTGGATGCAACGAAAACGCTCCTTGGGAGTTGTAGTTAACTTCTCTCCTTAAACTTATATTAATTAGATTTGTTTTTTGCCTCTAGGGGGCAGCGACACACAAAACAAACACAAAACTGACATATTATCACCTTATGAAGTTGATATGGTTGAATGAAGCAACATTAGCATTCATTTGGAGCTTCGTTTGTGTCCACTTGATGAATGTAAGTCCAATACTGACTCTTCTTTTAGCTCTGCTTTGGTCTCCACCAACTCCTGAGAATAATATCTGTCTCTTTAGCTGCTGGATGCTTCACTTGCTTAACCAACTTGTCGCTAATTTTGTTTGTTTACTGCAGGCATTTTTCACTGAAAACAGCTGCATTGCTGATGAGCGGGAGTGAAGCAAAACAGTAAAGTTGCAGACTGTAAAACCAAAACGATGAGCTAAAAGATGCTAAAATGCTCCGCAGAGCTGAGGGGAACTGATCATTCTCTGTGGGTTCGTCACTACGAGCGACCCTTTTCATATAACATGCAGTCATTTAATCCATTGTAAACTATTCATTAGAGCAGCTTTAAGCATTAGCTGTCATCCAGATGTGTCTTACCTTCAGTGAAACAAGCTCCATTTCCTTTCCTGAAAACATCACAAGAATACACGAGGTAGAAATCCGAGTAAAAAAAGAGCTTTACGTACTGAAATAAGAGGCAGACAGAATATGTAGAAAGTATTTTATGTTTGTTTTGTAAATAAAAAAAGACACCAGAAGAAGAAGAAGGGAGCAGAACTTATTTGCGTTCTGGTTGTGCCGCCACTCACAGCAACAGCAACAGCAGTTAGACACATGAAGCACAGCGGAGGCTTCCCTTTGTACCGTAGAAAATATATTTATTAAAGCATAGGCTCCAAAACAGAAACAAATAAAAAAAAAGAACAACAGCTGCAAGATTGCAGAACATATTATGTACCATAAAATTGATAAAGAAATCACTGTACACGCTACAGTGCTTTTTAAAATCACAGCTTTTTGCAATGCAGTTAATAGAACGTATGGTCTATGTATTATTTTTTTTTACATACAATAAACATTCAATAAATCTCAAATATGTCTTCTTTTGGGAAACATCTAGATTAATGTCAAATAAATGTAAGTTTGAGTTAGAAAATGTTATCACAGCAGAACAAACAGCATAGAAACGGTACAATCATTGTTCATGATTTTAGCTCGGCTGACTGTAAATCAGAGAGGGATTATGGATGAACGGCGATGATGAGAAATTTAAAATAAATTCATATTAGGATCCAACGCTTCTGTGGGACGAAAGATTTGTAAATGTCTCTACCGTGATGCATTTGCTCTAATATAATTAGTGCAACCATGATCAGCTATTTATATTACATATAGTATATCAACAAGTGTGTATTTTCATATTTGAGGTCAATATTTTGAGGTTTCATTGCAGTAAGATATGTCACTGTTGGGAGATGTTATAGGTGAAATGATACCTATACTATATCTGCTATAACAGATATTTTAATTCCGGTTTAACAAACCATCTTAAGATCACTTTTGGCTCAGTTACTTTGTGTGACAAACAGTGAATTTCTGTTAAAATCAGCAGATTGTAGACACACATACAATCAGAATTACATTAAAATTCATGTTCTCTTCTACTACAAATTGTTTTTAATTGCCAAAAATATTCCTTTTTTGATTTAAAATTGAATTATCATACAAATGATATACATTTTTTTTAAAAGCCAATATCTTTTTAAACTCTGAGAGAATCAAATTTCATATAAAATATATTGCATTAAAAAACTGCTTTCTTTTAATCAAAAGGAGTTTTTTGGCTCTTCGTTTCTAAAAGGTCAAAAATCTTTATAGTACTTGAAGGGTTTTATTCCAAAATGCTAAATACTCACTTTTATTGCAACTGCTTCTGAAATGAATCATCCATTAATGTTTGCTGGTATTAAATATGTAATCTCTTTTCAAAAAGGGAGAAGATGTTTGATCGTGACTGATTCAAAGTGAAGTTATAGTGATACTGTATCGGCCTGAGAAAAAATTAAAACATTTAATTTGTCTACTGAGAAGATGCATTTTGAGAGCACCAACACATTATGAATCATTATTCTAATACCTCTCTCTGCTCTGTCCTGAAAAAGACCTGCAGGGCTTTAGGGTGATATCATAGAGGTCACACGTTTCAGATTTAAATGAAGCCCTTTGGAAAGAAACCCTTCAAGCGAACCTCCATTTTCGACTGTGGATTCAATTAGACTGCGTTGCTCAGCATGGGAATCGCCAAGAATTAAGTAATTGTTTATCTTTTCGATTCAAAACATCTGCTGTTTACGCTGGCACGAGCTCCACCACTCTCACTCTCACACTACAGTATGGGATGTAAGGCAGGCTGGCGGAGAGGAAGAGAGACGGGGTGATGGAGAAATACAGAAGTGGTGGCCATTATTTGGTTGATTGCTGTGAACATTAAAGGGGACGTATCATGCTCATCTTCAGGTTCATACTTGTACTTGGGGTTTCTATTAGAACATGCTTTTATGTTCAAAAAACATTATTTTACTCCTACTGTCTGTCTGAATATACCTGTATTCACCCTCTGTCTGAAACGCTCCGTTTAGTGCCGCTGATTGGCTTAAACATGGTGCACCTTTACAAAGGTAGCTCTCAAGCTGTGGGTGATATATTCTAATGAACCTGCAGGTGACATAGGAAGGGGGAGCCAAATCTGAATGGCTTGTTGAATCACATGTTTTCTGATCTAGTCAGCCCCCAACAACCGACACGGTTGTGTTATTTCACAGTTTGGTAGTCTCTCCAGATACCCATTGTATGAGCACAAGCACTGAAAAGTGAGTTTTTCCATGATATGTCCCCTTTAAATGATGGAGATTCGTCTTGGTAAGGTGGAATATCATTGCTTCAGTGTAAATATTTTGAGATGTGGGGTTTTCTTTAATCACACAGTGCAGATAGGTTCAGTATGTTTGGCCCCAGGGGAGGTAACAAACATAACCTTAGCAGTGCAACTTTCAGCTGTAATAGCAGGCGGGAGTTAAGTGTGCATGTACATAGACAGATTAAAGAATACAAATCTTGTAACGTGTCATTTAGCAGATGAGAGTGCTGCTCTAGGAAGGAAAAGAGTGATATGATGAATTTTATCCCCAAATGAGATAAACGACTCATCCACTGTTTAAAAATGCGACACAGATTTGTCTCTATCAATATGATTCCTGGACTTGCAAAATAATTAGATTCATAATTCAGTAACCGGCATCACTTCTTTCTGATGTATGTATCACTGTGATATGACATGTATGACTGACTTCCCCATAATGAATTAGCTTTAAAATATCATGATGTTGCAATAGCTGACGTTGACCTTCCAGCGCTCGGACCGATTGGCATTTAGTCTATTGATCGCATATCACATGGCCTCAGCTCATTTGCTGGATTGCTGTAGTGGTGGGAAGAGATCTCCACTTCATGATAAAACCACATTCATCCAACAGCATGAACTGGATATCGAAAGACTGACTGAATCCACGGGTACGCAGTCATCCCTCCCTCCAGTGTACAATTAAGAATGTTCTTCCATAAACCTTCTCTACGCTCAACTGTGCTATTAAAAACACTAATGTTGTGTTCTTCATGAATACTCAGAGGGATTCATTACATGACAAATTTACGACGATTACCAATAAATGTTAACAGTTTAGAGGGGATGCTGACATTTCACTTGTTAATGTTGTAGTGCCCTCTGAATCCTTGCCTGCCGGCTGTAAACAGGGTCTTCCCCAGAGGGACAGTGATGGCAGTGAGACACATCCAGTATTCATGGTCCCACTACATAAATAATTCGCCCTAATGCTCTCTAGGTTCAGAGGGTCCCTTTATGCCTGTATGGATTTACAATGCATCAGTATTTTTTTAACACCGTGCACTGCGGTTTGTTTGTAGGCTACCAGCATTCCTAGGGCGTGAAATACCGAGGCTTTGTCACGGCCGTCGATGTGCGTTATCGCCGCACACGGCACCCTTTAGGGCCGGTATGAAATGCAGGCGGGAAGGAAGGTGGACACCGCTACACCGTTACATTACACTTTCATGTTACGATCAGCTGTTTGTTCGTGTCACATGCTCACAACGCTCAGTTTAATTTTCACTTTCCAAACGTAGTAGATTTAACCCCAAACATGTAGTTCTTTCCTAAACCTAATTATAGTGGTTTTGTTGCATAAACCTAAAGTGATGCCAGGGGTAACTATAGTGGTTTTGATGCCGAAAATAAAGTGGCGCCAAGGGGTGTGACAAAGCGGCGGTATGTGACGAGATGGGATGAGAATGTGTTGCTGTTACTGTCTGTTTTTCTTTGCTTGTTGCAGGCTTTGGTTTCGTTCAGATACCTTCTAAACCTGCAGGTGGACAACTCAAACATTTGGTGTTGGCCTACTTACAAAAGGTGCCACCACAAATGTCCACATTAATCCTCAGAAACAAGGCCACAGCTTTATATTCTAATGGGAAAACTGGAAACTACGGTACAACGCCCATAAAGGCCCAGTATGGTTACAGAAATATAGGCTACATGTGCATGGGAAGCACTGCTGCTCTGCAAGAAGCCAGCCTATCCCATTTATCTTCATTCCTACTTCAGAGGAGCAACCTGGGAATTCCTGTGAACGTCTCCGTTGGGGTTTACTGAGATCTATTCAGAGAGTTCAGATGAACGAGGGAACATGCAAAGAAGTGAGCAGAACGGATGAGGAGGGAGGGGAATCAATATGCAGCTTCTAAGAGGAGAGGACAACGGTAGCAGGTGCTGCGCCAACGCTGACAAAGACGGATAGCACTAGCTAGCATGAGTTAAAGAAGGAATTAAGAAGTAGAGGTATTTCTTGGGCATAATGTTTGATTTCATTATTAATTTAATCTCTATGGTGGCAGGAAAGCTCAAGATTTTGTGTTTCTGGAACTTAAAATAATTGCAGCAGCTGAGCGACAACCATCATAGCTTGAGCGACACCCGAGCGCCCCAGATTCAGAGCCTGTGATCTATATGTTGGTACGAGGGCCTACAGGAGCACCGCTAGTTTATCATGGTAGCTGTCACATATAGGCTCCTCTGGGGCTCAGACAGCCGCTGGATCTGTATACAGGCGTTAGCCCAACTGCACTAAAGTAGGTCAACAGTGAACTGAAAGACACCGAAACACCTTGAAAACAGTTCTGGGGATTTACAGATTTATAGATACCTGCAATTACACTGAGGATTATGTTGAAAAACATCTGTAGCACAAGATGGATGATGTAGTTAATGAAAGAAAACATATTAAAATAATGTGATTTAATGTCATAAAACTGTTTTAATTTGTGTTAATCTGCTGAAAACATGTTTCTCATGTAGCTTGTGGCCGATATTTGAATGCAGGAACATGATTGAATACATAAAAAACTGTATGTTTTCCTATAATGTAGCTGGTATGAGGGACTTTCTTGCTTTCCTTCACTTTATTCTACAGTGTTTGTTTATGATCTGACCTGCTTTCAGAGAGCACTGTTTAAATCTAAATTGACTGTCCTTGCAGAGGCACAGGTAAGCTCTAATCTCTCCCTGCGTAATGCACGGGACATCGTAACAGACAAAAATGCAAACAGCAGCATCTTCTGTCAGTTCTTGGATACATCATGTGTTTCTAGCTGTGTATGGATTTGAGGTTTTGCAGTAATGTTCTTAGGCAAAAAATACCATTTCACCTCTCTGACTGGAGGTTAGAAACCACTCTGATCAACTTACCTCCCGCATCCTCAGAGGCCTTTGCGGTTCTGACAGGAGTTAAAGCAACTTTGGGAGCTGATCTAAGGCACATTAACATTCATCACAACACCCGAGTGCATCTCAGTGGACAATTTTGGAACAATTGTTCAGTTTTTCTTGCGTATACACCCCTAAGAAGATGTTGACAGTTTGACAGAGAGATGTTTCTTGGAGGCAGATATTGGTTCAGCTACAGTCTAGCACAGATTTGTAGTTTATCCGTGATGCGATGTTACAGGATATATGAGATATAGCTAAAAATCTTGGTGTTTATATTTTGTTGTGACAACCTTGCAAATATGTAGTATGCATGAGTTGACTGTAAAAATGTAGTTTTGTCTTTATTTAGGTTACTTTTAGCTGCCTGGAAGACCCGTGTGTTTGCTTGTTTTGCAGTAACTTATCAGGAGTGTGCACTTGATCACACACACAAACTATAAAACCCCACAGAACGCCGTGACCTTCTTGCTGGAAGCCGGAGGAACTTCTTTAGTGGCATATGGAGAAAGGTGTGTGGGAGGAGTGACAAGAGGTTGGTCGGACCATGCTGTGAATTGTGATTCCATATCCCAGGGGGCTTTGCAACAACAGCTCAAAAAGCCACTAGCCGCTTAGCCGATGGCATGGAGAGGGCGGAGACGATTTGGCCAGAGGGTCACAGGAGCTGATTGGCTGGTTTGTGGAATCATGGTGGATGCGGGGGTGCAGGTGTTTGTTGATCGGATGACT
This sequence comes from Sebastes fasciatus, assembly GCF_043250625.1. NCBI lineage: Eukaryota > Metazoa > Chordata > Actinopteri > Perciformes > Sebastidae > Sebastes > Sebastes fasciatus. The sequence continues at coordinate 5,179,885 of NC_133801.1, forward strand.
CTGGTGCACAGGAGGATTGTGGGTAGATGGATATGTCAGAGAGTTGAACCCCACCCCTTCTTAATAGGGAAGACGGTGATGTGTGAAAGCGGATCAAACCCTGATTGTCTTTGACCTTCCCTAACATGTTGACCCGACTACATGAAGCCCTCCTAGAAAGACTCACAGTATCTGAATGGAAGCACATTACCAGGTGCCATGTTGGATCAACTTTTACTGTTGAAACTTACCTCATAACAGGGTATCTACTGCATTATCCAAAGCTTTCAAAGCGCCGTTCATGGTACTGACTTTACAAACGGATGTGTAAGGGCTTACTCCTTAAGACTAAAGATGTTAATTTGCTTCAATGGTTTATTTTACCCATAACCATGTACAAATAAACAAAACCTTTACAGCTTTGTATGGTCACACATTTAGCATTCATTGGTCCATAAGCACTCCTCATGGTGACATGAAAACACTGTTATAAGACACCGACATTGATTTCTAGCATCGGCGTCTCAACGTTGCACTGACGTCACAAATGTACCATCCATTCTAACAGTTTTCATTGCAAATCAAAATAGTCACATGCAATGATTGAAAAAAATTACATTACCTCATGTCACATAGAAAGTAAGCGAAAAGTTCCATCATTTAGAAATAAGTACTCTTCAGAGATTTGTGTCTTTTTTTTTTTTAAGTCCTAGACATTCTTTCAACAGCGTTGTTGGTCTCATTTGGGTTGTAAACATTAGTTACAGTGCCTAGCTTCATTCACCTGGCTGGCTATGTAGCGTCTCTCAAGAGAATTGGTCAATCAATACTATCAATCAACTGATCGAGAGGAATTGGTCAGTAGTCAATCAATTGTACAAGGAATTTATCATGGAAGGACATGATCGTCTTTGGGCTCAGTTAGGGGCAACAGGACACCAGTGAGAGACTGCAGAACAGACTGAACAGTAGATCAATATAAGACACCCTGAGAATCACAACTACGTCTCTTTCATCTGTCCTCCCTCCTTTCCTTTCCTACCCTCTCTCTCTTCCTCTATCTCTTCTTCTATGGAACGATCATAGTCAGGTGGGCGTGGCCTCGGTGGTTGAGAAAGATGGTTGGTTGGTAGGTTGGTTTGTTGTGGTGGTGGCGGAAGCCGGTTGCCGTGCAACTGGCTCCTTGGTGGTTGGCATGGAGACAGGTTAAGGTGGATTCTGACCTGGTAAGGTAGTATGCAGCACGTACAGTAGTATGAACAGTAGAATGTAATATGCAGCTCTGGAGATAAATACATGAATTTTAAAATGGATTCAAATGAAGAAAATAAACGGAACAAGTGCACATTATGCAGATTAAAGGGCCAGTTCATCCAAATTGCTAAATAGTTTCTCACTCAACTCCAGTGGTGGTATTTAACTATGCAGTTTTGTTTTGATATATCTGTCTCTGAGATTTCTGTCTCCATCCCCCCAAACATTTTATTTAGTTTTTTAGTGCACACAGTATTTAAAAGTTTTCATTGGAACTATATTTCTACAGACAAAATAGCCAATAAATACTGGTGAGCAACAGCGACACTGTTTCTGTTTAGAACAGTTTCTGTTGATTCTTTAAATGTATATTTTAAATGCTGTGAGCACCAAAAACTTCCATTCACCTCCATTGTTTTGGAGTGGAGGCAGAAATGTTAGAGACAGATATCTCAAAATCTGGACAAAACATCCCTAATATATTTGGGGTGAAATGGCCCTTTATAAATCCAACAACTTGAGGTGTACTTGCTTTTTTTAAAGCAATTTAAGGCCTGCTTTGTTTCATTTGCGATCATAATAATCTCAAAGGTGAAAATACCACAAATGGTGAAACAAAACCAAGCGCACCTCAACTTTGAACACTTGAACGTCCATTCTAGGCAAGTATTTATCCCCAGACCTGTCGGCATGTAACAGTAGATTGTGACAGTAGTATGTTATCGATGGAGAACATCACATGGGGCTGACGTGGTGTGCAGCAGAGGATGGCGCAGGGGAAGGCGGTAGTGGTGGACAGTGATTGGTTGATTTGGTTGGTCAGGTGACTGAGGGGGGTTATGAACAGTCGAGTTGAGTCAGATCACATGATGAGGGTTTGCAGCTATAACGTCAGGAGGTTCCATCAGGAGGTATGGAAGCCTGACAGGTTTTAGCTTTTGGTGGACACTGGACAGAACACCCACCCTGAACCCCGCCCGCACATATCCAGCAAACACACAACAAACAGACATGCACTCATACATAAGTTAGAGACAGACAAAGGGACACACACACACACACACACACACACACACACACACACACACACACACACACACACACACACACACACACATTTACCAAATTTTGCATAGACACACACAAATAAACACACAGGTTTGTTAACTTACACTCACACGTACATTCATGACAAACACACACACCTGCGCCCACACACCACGACTCACACAAAGACACACACTCTTGCCCGCCCCCAGACTTGCGATGTGTTACTGTGATGATGCAGAGTGTGGTGGAAGGTGAAGAATAAGACAACGGAAGACAGGTGATGCTAAAATGAACATTTATAATGACTGCTGTTGCTGTCGCAAAATAAGAATCCTTAAAAAAAGACCTCATATATATTAGCACTAGATTGCCCACTTCACTGGTAATCCACAAGTCAAGAAACACAACTCACTAGGTTTTTTTTTCTCTTTACAAACACAATGCTACAATTACATTAAATATTCAATACTCTTTAAGTCAGTTAATGAATGTTGTTAAAAGCAACCACTAAAATACTAAAAATAAAAACAAAACAATACTAATATTAATTCACCTTTTTCCAGTCGTTCCCTTTTTCTCGTTGTTATTTATTAATAGTATAATAATAATAATAGTCTGAGAAATAAATAGCTCATGTGGTGTTCTCAGGGCAATGGGGCAGGCAGCATAAATCAAGAGTGGAGCTCAGAGCAATGCGATGAAATGATGGAGTCTAATCTCACGCAGTTAATACTTTCAAAATGTCTCTGATGCACAGGCGAAATATGGAGATATGCCACAAGTTTGGTTCTGCAGGCGGCAGGATGGTTGAGTGGCCCCTGCAGAGGTTAATCATCTCTATCTATCTATCATTCTATGTTATGTAAACTAGGACTGTATTGCACAAAAGTTAGCAGCTCAGCGTCCTCGTTTAGTCGCCCGGGAGGAGCTTAGTTTGTTTTTTTTATTTATTTTGTTCTGTCCACCTCCCTGGGGTTATTTTTTTCCAACCTGGAGGAGCCGAGTCGAGCCGTTTTCCACGATGATATGTCTCTAACACGACCAAGCATTTTCAATAACTATGGCTCGATGATAAAAGATACTAGCGCCACTACAACTCACTGTTAGGAAAACATCAACAAATGTACAAAAACAAGCCTACGTTGAGAATGGCTCGGACTACTTCTCAAGGTCAGTATTATTATTCGATGAGCACAGGTATCTAAAGAGTTCGCTAACCAACATGGAAGCTAAACAGCGAATACAGTAGGTAAATCAACACTAATAACAACAGCACAGGTTAACACAGTAGAACTAGCATAGCCGATTATACAGGCAGACCTAACTATCGGATACAGAGGATGATGATCGTCTACCGCGTCCACTAGTACCTCTTTATGCTGCCGGCCCCGTTCTGCTCAACACTTCTCTCTTTACAGCTCGGCAAAAATCTGACAAAAATATTTACAATGAGAGAGAAAAAAATGAAATTGTGGAGAAACAGTTGTTTAGTGTTTTTTTTCTTTTTTTTTTGTTTGTCTGCATTTCTTTTTTTTGGAGTTTTTTTTTTTTTCTTCCTTTCATATGTTTTTTTTTTTGTTCTTTTTCGACTTATATCTCAGAGAATTGTCCCCAATGATGAGCAACAAACAAACAAACAAAAAAATCCAATCATATCAGCTAGCATTGCACAGTCTCAGAGAGGTTTTTGGGGATGGAATGGAGAGTTATCGTCCAAACAGTTGGATGAACACAGAAGGGGGGTAGGAGGAGGAGGAAGAAGGTCAATATAGTTCATGAGGGGGTGAAAGTTCAAAAAGTTCAAGAAGACAGAGGATGGCTGCGCAGCTGACGGTGCGTAAACACTCCCCACACCACCGCGCGGGGGCGGTGCGTGTGTCGGCGTGCGTGGGTTGGATGTTAAACAACAACAAAAAAAATCATCATTAGAAAATGGAGTTTTTGAATCTTTCCCATCGAGAAAAATCAAATGGAGCGAGAGCGAGAGAGGGAGGGAGGGGGGGATAGAGAGAGAGAAAAGGTGAGGGGGGGTAGAAAGAGGGGGAGGTGAGGAGAGTGAAAGGTGCCCCCAACACTATGGCACACAATCAATGAAGTCCCACAGGCTGAAGAGATGACAGAATTAGGAAAGCAGCTGGCATGAGCGGTAGGGCTTTTTTAGGTAGGTTGAGAGGCAGGACAGTAGGTAGGTAGCCAACCTGCAGAGGGGTTAATCCTTGTCGGGTTTAGCTCTGTGGGGGGTGGTGAGGAGGAGGAGGAGGAGTGGTGGTGGTGGGGGGCAAGGTGCTGTTCAGTTGAGGCGTCATGAGCGACATCATGTTATGAGGGCGGAGCATGCTGGCTTCATGGGTGCTTCCAGGATGGATGTCCGACACACAAGAACAACTCAAAGAAACGCTTGGAATGGTAGTTGTTGTTGTTGTTGTTGTTGTTGTCTTTTTTTTTTGTTTTTGTTTTGTTTTTTTCCTCTCTGTTCTATTTTGGCACTCGAGAGAAGAGACTCGTGGGAGGCGGAGGAGGAAAGTGTGTGTATGTTTTGGGCAAGGAGGAGGAGTGGGCAGTGAAAGTGCAAAAAAGAGGGCATGGAAGTGTGTACGTGTGTCTGAGTGTGTGTGAGTGTGTATGCATGTGTTTGAGTGTGTGTGTGTATGTGTGTGTGTGTGTGGGAGGGGTAAACAGGCTACACATAGAAATGGCATTTTGTTAAAACTGGTCTAGGTTAGACAGAGCATACAGTACAAATCAAAACCAGGAAAAAAAATCAACAGAGAAGAAGGAACAGAAAAACAGTGATATGACAAATGCAGTCTACAGTTGCTGGTGCTTCGATGGGGCCCGAGTTGGGGAAGGAAGGGGAGGTGGAAAAGGGGGGGGTCCCATAATATGTCTTAGAGGGTGTTTGAAGAGGTGGAGGGGGTGGAGGGGGTCAGTGGTGGGTGTGGGTGAGAGTGGGTTTGAATTTGTGGAGGTGGCGGTGGAGGGGAGGGGCAAAAAAACAAGATCTGAGGACTATGTCGAAGAGCCACACCCACCGAGAAGCAATGAGGTCACCTGGCGAGCAGATGAGAGTTAAGTTTGCATTCCTCTACACATCACAATAAAAACAGAAAGGATAAAATGAAAAAACATGACTAGCCGGCTACGTCGCAACACAGACACCACGAGCACGGAGCTGGCATAAAGCAGACAGAGAGAGAGAGGGAGAGAGAGAGAGAGAGAGGAGCATGCACATCTAAATACACTGCTGAATAAAACACCTACAGTAAGGCTACACATCTACAGTAGTCTCGCACACTGAACCCCACCTCAGCTCAGCTCGGCCTGCCGTGCACAGTAACAGCAGAGAGTTTAGTGCAAACATGTCGCTAGGAGCACAAATGGAAATTTTTCTCTTTTTTTTTTTTTTTCTTTTTGGGGAGTTTTGTAGGAAGCGGGCCATCTCCCATGACAACATCTGTCGGGATACAAAACATGACCACACTGGAAATACTCTGGTTGCATAATAAGGAATGAGAGAGTGAGAGAGGTGGATAGACTTTGGCAAAAATTTCTCTTTTTTTTTTGTTTGACACGGAAGCCAATAAAGCATCTAATTGAACCGAGCTGGGAAAAATCGAGAGAGAAAGAGAGGGAGGGAGAGAACACACTGGCAATGTTCAGTGTTGTTTCTCTCCCTGAGATCAGAGCCTTGGATTGCATATTAAGGGAGTGAAAACACAATCTGTCCCAAATTCTGCATCGAGGCACCCAGAGGGAGACCGAGAGAGCAGCAGACAGACTTGTGTGGGGTTTGTTTTGGGGATGGGAGGTGATTTGTAGGTGAGGGAGGGGAGATTTCACCTCTCTTTCTCACACTCTTTTCTACCAACCCCGTAGGAATACACTGGGCGGGGCTGGAGATGCTCCATGTCATATTTGAGGTCAATAAGGTGCATATCAATGACAAGACAAGCCAGAGCTCAGAGCGTGGGGGGGTAAAAGGACAGACAGAGACAGAGTTCTACTGAGAGCTCGACACAGCGCGTCGAGGGTTAGTAATGTTAGAGTACAAAAACACACGGAAACACACGTAAGCCTCTACTGCACGCCAATGGTCAGAGGAGTGATATGCAAACTTATGCAGAGGTGAGTACATTCATGGACAATCTCAGTCTTAATTTGAAATTAAATCCTGATTATTTTTTTTTTCTGTCTAAAGTTCGGCAGCAACTGAGAACTTTTTAGTACAAGCTCGCTCGGCAAGTAGCAAAATAGTCTTAGGTTTGTTCGAGAGTTTTATTCGTATCCCTTTCGAGGACGGTTCGACAACTTATCGACAAAATACTCATTCTGTTGTATGTAACGTCAAAATCAAACATTTTGTTCACCTTTGGCCGGCGGACCAGGACTCAAACAACAAACATTTGAACGCGTGTAAAACAATATCAAAATGCTCTACCCTTATCGGCATGCACAGATTTGTCTCCGAAAAATGAATGACACTCACTGCCTAATTTTTTTTTTTTTTTGCCACTTCTTTTTTGTTTCTTTGATTTTTTTTTGTGATTTTTTTGTCCACGCTTCACTTTGATATCATGCAATATAGACGTGCAAAAAAGATAACATCTATTTCCACAAAATACATTTTCATCGTAACTATAAAAGGCTGTATTTAAGAATGCTATCAAGTCACATTGTTTTAGCATAATTATGCTAACCTATCGCTATATTGATTTGTCTAGCCCCAGAGTCATAGTGCTGTTGCATTCTGGGAGCTGTAGTTCCCAGAGGACTGGCTAACACTTTGCTAACATGGCGGTCCCTCCTCTTGTGGCAGGAACAGAGAGGGCTTAAACAAACTGCTATACTGAGGCGCTTTGACCGTTAGTCTACTCAGCTGTTAAAAACTGTCACGTGAACTTCTCCCCTCCTACGGAAATTATAAATATGGTTCATTTGGCACTTTTCACATTTTCTTAATATAAAAGTATGTCTCCTCTTATCTAATGTGGTTTAAATCAACACATTTACAGTTTCACTCTGTAAAGACCTATTTTGGCACAGGTTTAACTTGTTCAGGTTAGAATTACACTATTATTAACTTATCGTTAGCTTATAACAGAGCTTGTATTACACTGCCACTTGAGACTAGCCTTCTCCAGCTAAAGGACAGATTTCGATATGTTTAAACCTTGTATTTTTAGTACATCAGTTATTATTAAATAGCAGCATTTTCCACAAATTAAAAACTCATGTAAACCTATTCAACATCTAAATCCAGAGCTCCTACGGCAGACAGAGGATAAAGGACAGGACGACATGCCACTACGTGTATTGCTTCCAGTACTCAATCACATTTTATCTCGATCCCCTAACATTAAGATAACTAAAGAGATTGGCCGCTGTTTAAAAGACAAACCAAACAAGATCTTTCTAAGGTTTAACTAATGAGATGAAAAAGAAATCCGTCCAGCATTAATCAACTCAACTGGCACCTATATCACAAATTCCAATGCAGTTTTTCCACTGTAAACACACTGTGCTGCATCCAAAGTAATGTAGCAATGAGGCAAATTTGACAACAAACTAAACCTGCTCTTTAACGTTTGTCGGAATTAATCAATTAATTAAGCATTAATCAGTTCAAAATCTTAATTTAGATGAATTGACAGTCAGAAAGTAGTGAAAAAATGCCTTCCAGACGTTCCCAGAACAGTCCACAAATTCCTTGTTTTGTCTGACCAACAGTCTGAAACCCAAATATATTCAATTTACAACAATATAAGACAGATACAAGCAGCAGATCCTCACATTTGGAAAGCTGTAATCAGTAAATGTTTGCCACTTTTGCTTGATAAATGATAAATCAAGCAGTAATCGACATGCTCAATCCTGACGTAACATGCACTAAATAAACTGGACAATCAGTTACTGACTGCTTACAGCACAGTACAGTTCTACAGTGGAACAAAAGCACTCTATCTACTACTATTACTACTACAACTACTACTATCTTCCTATGGTATTATGAGGTTTTCGCCACAAAATATCAAACATAAATCCAGTCAAACCCCATCAATGACAAAGTATTCCCTCACGATATGTGTATGTTTTATGTTTGTGCAGCAAGGTATTCCAAATCAACAATGTTTCTCTAAAGGATGATAAAATGAAATGCACTGATCCAAACTACAGATAAGAGTGTATGTGCACTGCGCCCTGCCAGCCTCAACTATATGACTTCCTCTGCAGGTGTGGTCGTTTTCTGCATCGGGGCGCCTCCGAGCCTCAGCCGCCCGAGGAGGCAAAGGGAAGACAGACTCAATCTGCGGTGTTTGTCAGGGCAAGCAGCAGACATGCATTGATCGTAACACCAGACATAGTCACCCATGGAGCGATGTAGTAGGAGGAGAGGGGGTGTCAGGATGGGAGTGCACTGGAGGACTGAGGACGGGTGGGAGGGAGGGTGAGGAGAGTGTGGATGGTGTTAGATGGGAGTAAAGAAGCCTCCTTACCAAGCTGTGGAGATTAACCCTCACTGGCGCTCCAACAGAGAGTGACACATTCGATAGCACAGTGGAGGATTTTGGGTCGGATTGGTTTAAAAAGAATCAAAAAGTCTTGTTTGTTTTTTTAATCTTAAGAGGAGTTCCCTCCCCTCACCAGGCTGTTTAGGTCAATAAATCAAATGCACCCCCTCCTCATTTTTGGCATTTTACATTCCGTCACACTTCAACTCCTGTTGGACTTAAATACGTGTCCAGGGATTTGCCCGTTGGATGAACAGTACATTATCAATTTCAACTGTTTATGAAAAAGACACAGCTGCGATAGAAAAGGTAATTTTATAATTTGTTCCAGTCTCTTTAATCTGCTGCTGGACACCTAACACTCCCCCAACATCCCACCCTCTGATTACAAAACACTTTTCCAAGACAACAGGAAGTAGTATCTAATTGATCTCAACTCGTGACCTCAATTGATTGACCCTCTTCATCGACCTAGTCTCTTTCAGTATTCAGATAGGACGTACATTTCTGGTGAAGTTCTTCATATGCATTCTACATATATTTCATATATGTGTTTTTTTTTTTTTTTTTTCCTGCCATACAAAAACCCATCCAATCGCAATGCCGTCTACAGCACACATCCCTGACCTCATAGGCAGAGAGAACCGCTCCCTCGCTTCACAGTGCATTAAGACAAAAATTCAGTGTACTCCGATTTGTAAAAAAAAAAAATATATATATATAACACGACACAAACCAAAAAAAAATTAACAACAAAAGAAACAACAGCATCTTCAGCAGCCTCCTGGGTCTACAGTGGCCAGTAAACCTGTTGCCATGGGAGACCTGCAGAAACGAGCTCAATTCCCTGGATGTATGTTGAAAATCTCTCATGTCTGGCCTTTACCTCATCGGCAGTCGGACGGTTGCTTGATAAGGGCAAAGATCAGCGAGGCTATTTATCTCCTTTACTGATATGCACGCTGGCTTAAAATAGCAAATCTACTAGTGAGGCTTGCAGATTTAGCAGTGGACCCCCGACGAACAATGTTCCCTCGTCGTGTTTCAGTGTTTCCGTTTTCTCAATGTTTGCATTTCTCAGTAGTACGTTGTTGAGTCTTAAGTGCTCTTGCTTGATCTAGTCTGTGGTTTGGGTTCATCTAAAGGGTTTGGAGGACCACAGGCTGAGCAGTAGCAGTTCATCTGAGAACAAGTCTCAGTTCAACTCAATTATTCAGTTCGGTTACATTGTCGGCAAACAGGGCATTTTAGTACAGATTTAGAACAGCGGCGATATTTTGGAGAATGAGCTAGGATAGCCAAGCATGATGACAAGGAGTTTAAGGTTAATATAGCTGCTAAGACGCTGCCCTGCAGCCTGTGGTTGCTAATCTAGAGGTCTCACTGCAGTCTGCATCATAGATATGGTGAATTCCTTTTTTCTAGCACCAAATATGGCATCATAGTGTTTAGTTTCAGTGTGTGTGTGTGTGCATGTGTGTGTGTGCGTTCCCTGTTCTGCTCTTTGACTGGATATATAAGGTGATCCTTCACTGTAATGATATTAATGCCTGGGGCGGCTTACTGGACTTAAATAAGACATATATTACACTATGTGACATTACTATTCATCTTCAATCCACTTAAATTAAAACAAAAATCAAAAATAGTCTCATTTACATTCATGTCAACCTGAATTCACAGATAAAAAAAAAAAAAAAAAGAAGAAACAACTGAGCTTTTTATGGGTGAACTCATTAATAAATAATGACGATGGTGGTGATTCCTATCGTAATAATCATGACAATATCATTAACAGAATTATCACAGCAGACTGCAAAAAATGCCATGGATCCTGTGTGTTTGCCGCAGCTTGCACAGTATCACTCTCGTCGGTTTCGCACTACGTGAGGTCATCAGCGTGCGCCTCGGCATTCTATCTCAAACACTAGCTGCGTATTGGGGGGGAGGGGGCGCTACGTGCCGTAACACCCCTGCGGCGCTGCACTGCTTGTGGGATACATCACAGGGTATACAGGGGGTGGTGTGCAAATGAAGAAACGCCCAGCTGATTCTCTCTCCCCCCCTCAACACCCCTCCCCAATTTCACTTCACCCTTCCTTCATCTCCCAGAGAGAGAGGGCAGGAGGGGGGAGGTGAGATCATAGGCGGGGGAGAGAATAAAAGATGTTGGGGGGGATTGGAGGATGTTTCTTCTCTCACACACCAGGCTTAAGTTTGCAGTCTTGCTCATTATAAAACCCTTGTAAAAGGTGGGGAGGGGGTGGGAGGGCAGGGCTGTGGGCAAGTAGTGAGAGAGGCTTTGGGAGGAGGCGGGGCGCGGGGCTGAGGGGCAAATCAAAACTAGAAGAAAAACAAAACCCCTACGGGAGGGTGCCGGGTGTGGGCTGCAGGGGGAGGGAGGGGTAAGGGTTGTTTCCATAAGGGATTTAGGGTTTGGGGGGGGGGGCGGAGGGTTGTACCCTGTAAACGCAAACCCTCCCCCCCCTCCGCGCCCATGCCCTTCCCTCCCTCCCCCTACGTCCTGTAGCCTCTCAGGCAGTCGGCCTGTCTACATGGCATTCAGCTTTGTCCACACAATACACGAACGAACAAACAGACAGCTTAATTTACTAAACGAAACAAAACAAAAAAAACCAATAAAACAAAACAATAAAAAATCCCGAAAGGTCAAGACGTTAAGTAATAAAACCTTATTTACATGTTACACATTTTTTTCTTGGTTTTTCAGCGTGATAACTCGCTCCTCTCCCTCCTCGTCTTCTCAGCACATTTTTGCTTCGCGTCAAAAATTCTTTTTTTTTTTAATAGAGAATACTGAAAACACGCAGAAGAAAACGGCGCGGACGATTCCTTCTGACATTCTTGCTCTCCTCTCCTTTTTCCATTCTCACTCTCCCTTTTTTATACTCCTCCCCCAAGCCCCCACTCTTTTTTTCCTCTTTTCCTCCTCGTTTCTCATTGGCTGTCAGGTTTAGCCCACCTTCTGTGGGTTGGTGGCACGTACCCCCTGCTCGTAGGTGATTCGCTGGCTGATCAGGTACTGTGCGGCCTGCGTGGCGGCCTGGGAACCCGTGATGGTCACCTTCCTGTTCCGAGTTCCGGGGATGAACTCGCCTTTCTTGGAGATCTGGATCCTGGCGCCGGTCAGCTCCTGGTACTCCACTAGTGTCTTCCCTCCTTTCCCCAAGATGGCTCCCACCAGGTTTTCTGGCACGGCGATCTCGACCACTTCCTTTGCTCCTTCTGATAGCTTCTCCGTGGCCAGTAGAGATGACGCCACCAGGGGCGATGCTGCACTCAAGTAGCCATTGGTGGCCCCTGTAGCGGCAGCCAGGGATCCCAGGGAGAAGCCTCCGAGAGTGGCCGGGTGACCTCCGGATGCATCGCTGGCGTAGGATGCTAACAAATTAGCTGCGGCGGCTGCTGCCGGGTTAGCATTAGCTGCTACGGCTGCTAACACCCCTGAGGCTGCAGCGGGATTCAGCCCCAGGCCCAGGGAGTTGGTGTTGTAGCCGTAGCTGGCCAGGGTGTTGAGGGCGGAGGTGATGGCCAGCAGGTCGTTGCCTGAGAAGCTGGACATGGTGGTTGGGAAGGCCCCGACCCCGGCCAGGCTGGCCTGGCCGAGCAGAGAGGAAGCTGTAGCTGCTGCGGCGGCCGCCGCTGATGGCATGACCTCGGTGGAGTTGGCGTATGGGGAGCCGGTGGGGTTGGAGTTGGCGACGGGCCCCGTGATGTTGGAGTAGGAGATGTTGAGGCAGGAGGAGCTCTGCGGATCCTCCTGGATCTTCTGGACAATGATCTCCACGGCTTTGCGGTTCTGCTCCGGCTCGCCGCTGATGGTGACCACGCGTTCCTGCAGGTTGATGCCCTCGGGCTTTTGGGATAGCTGGACCCACGCCCCGGACTGCTCCATCACCGCCTTGACTGTAGCTCCACCTTTACCGATGATCAGCCCCGCCGTGCTGTTGGGGACGATCAGCTTGGCCTGGTGGGAGCGGCGGGGAGGTCGGAGAGAAAGAGGGAAAGAGGGAAAGAAAAATATAAATGATTGCTTTCTGACAGATGTTTTATTCTAATCCAGTTAGTGTTCAAAGTATAAAACAGGCCCCTGTGCATCACATGATATTACATGAACAGAGAAATACAAGTGAGAGATTGTGAATGTGTTCCTTTATCGACCAGAAAATGAAATCCACTAAATGAAGGGAAGATGTAGAAGAAGGAGCAGAAAGTCAGTGTTACACAGAGCTGCTCCTAGTGTTTCCCACACTGCGTATGTTCAATAGAGAGAGACAAAAAGAGACAATGTCACACCTGTGATGTTACGATTAAACATGCATGACAACAAGCGCTCTTGAATCCAAAATACGCAGTGCAATGAGAAAATGAACAATAATTATGCGATGGGGATTGGTGATGAAAAATCTCTCCTTTGTCATGCAGAACACGATAAAATGGTGCACATGTCGTTGAGCTCCAGAGTAGACTTTAAAGGCAAGGTCAGCGCTGAAAGGGACTTTGTCAGGAACTGCTTTTCAGAGGTGTCCTCGAGAAGGACGGGAGACAAAAAGAGCTTAAGAAAAGACGCAGAGGGAGAGAGACTGAACCATGTTGGAATACAGAGAGAGAGTGTGTGTGTGAGCAGTGTAATGACGTCCTGAAGGAGAAAGATCTGCGATAGATATACAACATTATGGAGTAATGCAGTGACTGTGTCTTCACCACCTAAACACATAACTAATAAAGAGTGTTTTTTTTTTTTTCATTTCTTTGGTACATAACAAGACAGAAAATAAGAGAAAAGAGATAAAGTGCAAGTTTGTGAGAGAACAGGTGATGAAGAGGTAGAGAGAGGTACATAGAGTGGGAGGGAAGGATGGATGAGAGAGAGAGAGAGAGATAGAGAGAGAGAGAGGGAGGAATTCTAAAGAGGCTACTTGTGTGAAAAAAATAACATTGACTCCCAGGGGTCAGCGTTGCCATGGAAACACAGCTCCAGCATTCAAAGGGTAGTGAAAGGGAGCGAGGCGATGACACACACACACACACACACACACACACACACAAAACACATGTACATGTACACACACTCTCCATGTCCAAACACAGCGTGGTATATTTCATTTCACATATTTGCATTTACAATTGATGTACTATTGTTATTATAGTATTATTGTTCATCATAAATAGGCTATATAACATTGCTGTATCGGTCAATGAATGGACATGATGCACTTATTAATAGTTATTGGAGTATTGATTCATAGTACACTGCTGGGAGGCCATTAACTTCAAGTGATCCCACTGCACCATGCAATTGAAGTGCAACTAATTATGTTTTTTTTCAATAATTGATTAATATGCTAATTTTTTTTAATTAATCGATTGAATATTAGTCTACAAAATGTCAGAAGATAGTGAAAAATGCCCATCACGAAAAAAACAACGATGAATCAATGAATCGATTAATTGTTTATGACGTGTTTAAATGTTAATTTTGACCAGCTCTCTAAATGAATTAATCAAAAAACATAATAAAATACATTTATATTATTATTATTTTCGTACACCGTTTCTGTGGATTGCATTACAACGCTTAGTTTTTCACCATTTTCCCAATTTTAAATAATGATTTGACATCATTTTGAGTGAAGACAAGTCAACAAACACCAGGTTGTCATCCAGGAGACCGCTGTTGGTGTCCCGTGCATCATGTTACAATCAGCTGTTCGTTTACATCGTTCATTCACGGTCATTTTCACCCTACAAACGTCGTAGTTTTAACCCCAACCATGTTGTTTTTTCCTAAACCTTACTATAGTGCTTTATTGCCTGAACCTAAGCAAGCGTTTTTGTTTAAGCGTGTAATATTACGCATGTGTTTACGGTGGCTGAAAGGAGTGACGCCGGGGGCGTGACAAAGCATCAGTATGTGACGAGTTGGGATGGGAACGCGCTGTATATTTCAGATCAGGTAGAAGCACAGATGTGAGGTCTGAATGAGGCTGGTGTGTGTGAGGGGTTCACTGTTGCTCCGTTGACGTAAGCAGTGAGTGACGCATCCCTCTGCTGCAGCACTGAGCTCCACGCACAATGAAAGCATCACTTTGCTGAATGAAAAACACACAAGAGGAAAGTGTGAGACCAAAAAAAAAAAAAAACTTCTGCTGCAACTTGTGTTACTTTGCTCTTCACTGCAAACTAAATGATAGAAGTCGTTTTTCACAAACAAGGACACCTGCAGATGTTCTATTGACTTCTGCAGCACATTAACCGCCTCGCAAATAAATGTGTGTGTGTGTGTGTGCACGAGTGGCGCGCTTTCTCCTCTTAGCATTGATCCCGCTCTCCGCAGAGCACACTAGCACTGCTGCTATCTGTCTGTCTGTCTGTCTGAACGTCGAATATTCATATTGAGAGCAGAATGGGAGAGTGTGGGCTGGAGGAACCGGAGGAGGGAGGGCTGAAGAGATAAAAAGACCTGGCCTTGATAAAGAAAAGAAGACGATAAAATGAAAGAGACGGAGAGGGGGAGGGAAGGGAGGGAAGGGAGGGGGTGATTGATTCAATGAACTTGAAGAAAAACGAGGACGAGAACACTATTTTTTTGTTTTCTGTTTTTCCATGCAGAGAGAAATAACAGAGGAGAAGAATAAATCCAAAGAGACAGGGATCAATTCAACTTACAATAGAAAAATGCGAAGGCCATTCCAATTACCTCGCTGCCTCACCCTCTCCTTCATCCCTCCTCCCTCTGATTGCTGCAGTTTTAAGCCAAACTACATCTGCGTGGCAGCAGCCTCGATGCAGCGGTTTGTTGCCACGCCACATTCCACACTTTGCACCGCGAGGCGGAAGATGAATTTACATAGAAATAGAAAATTAGTAAGAAGCATGCAGGAGGGAGCCGATAATACAAGCGACTTCAAACTGGCACGCAGTCAAATATTCACTTCTCGCTGCTTTCAGTTGAATATTAGAGAATTATCTTTCCCCTGTGAGTGTTTGTTTGCGAGGCGTCGGTGTGCCGGCGCTCTGTGGGATTAACAGGTGGGATTGTTTTTCCTTTTGTTCATTCATCTTTTCTCTCGCAGAACGAGTTTGTAGTCCGTTTCTATTGATTAGTGTTGCTGCTGAGAGGCACGTACGCAGCGAGGCTCCTTCAACACGTCTGTTTACGTCCTGCTGCTATCAGAGACTCGCTACTATCAGCTGTCCTGTGTAGATTAATGAGAAGAGCAAAGTGCTAACTAAGTGTGAACACTGCTGAGGCTGAGCCACTCCATTTTCTGTTGGCTCCAACATCCAGTCACCTTTTATACTAGAAATCACTCAGCACATACTGTACGCCAAATGTACTCCAAATCACATGGAAAATAGTCCAATTGATGTTCAAACTAGGGCTGTCAAAGATAACACAACAATAACACGTTAATGCAAATTTGTTTTAACGCCACTAATTTCTTTAACACATTAGCGCAATTTACGAGGTTGTAGCGGCCTCAGTTTTAAAAAGCTAGAGTGAAGATACTGGCATCACATGAAACTAAAAAACCTAAAGAATCCATCGGTACCAATCATGTCATACTAGCTTGTCACAAAGGAGGCTAAATAACGCTCCAAATTTACGCTTAATTTTGGCGAGGAAAAACTGGCATGGCTATTTTCAAAGGAGTCCCTTGATCTCTGACCTCAAGATATGTGAATGTAAATGGGTTCTATGGGTACCCACGAGTCTCCCCTTTACAGACATGCCCACTTTATGATAATCACATGCAGTTTGGGGCAAGTCATAGTCAAGTCAGCACACTGACACACTGACAGCTGTTGTTGCCTGTTGGGCTGCAGTTTGCCATGTTATGATTTGAGCATATTGTTTTATGCTAAATGCAGTACCTGTGAGGGTTTCTGGGCAATATCTGTCATTGTTTTGTGTTGTTAATTGATTTGCAATAATAAATATATACATAAATTTACATAAAGCAGCATATTTGCCCACTCCCATGTTGATAAGAGTATTAAATACTTGACAAATCTCACTTTAAGGTACATTTTGAACAAATAAGTAATGTGTGATTAATCACTGTTAAAATGTGTAAACCAAAACCTTTCATTACTAATGTATTTCATTAATTTAGAGAGAAGTTAATTACTTTGAAAAAGCCCTAAAAGCACTCAGAGCTCCTCTACATTTCTTATTTTAATGACTGAACATGGTTTGTATATTGGTCAGCATCTGCAACAAAATACAGTTAATTGGAAAATAGTTTTAAAAAATCCTCAGAATGTTAAGAATTAATAAAAGAAACTCTGTGGGAAGATGTATAAATGACGTGTAATGCCCTAAATAAAAACAGGACATCAGTTTGGGCTTTAAAAGGTTTGCACAGGTTTTGAACTCCTCCTCGGCGTGCGTCACTGCTGAAGTCTAATTTTGCGTCTGAAAATGTTGGATGAAGGATGTTTTTGCGGTGAGGAGATGAGCGGGCGGTGGGGGGTAAAAATGGAGATGAGGGATAAAAGAAATAAGTGACAGGCAGCGAGAGAGCGAGGGAGGGAGGGAGAGAGCCAAAAAGATTTTACCCATGAACCCTTTCATCCTCTGCACTGACACATTCTCACACACATGCACAGTGTTGGTGGGAGGATAAACAGTGGCGTACAGTGATGTCTGATCCCTCCTGGCCCTAATGATCTACCATCTTTATATCCAACTGATTCTCTGCTAATGAGCGTCTCCGTTTGCCTCCTCTTCCTCCTCCGCTAGCTCTGCTTTCTTTAATCACGTTTCTCTTTCCACATATTGTTATTTTTCTTTCCTACCATCTCATTTTGTAGTTTTGTGCAGATTTAAAGAGGGTTTTAAAGCCTCTTTTTACAAGGTCAAACACGCACACGGTCTGAAGGGCGTTTTATTGTGAAATCATCATCTTCATCCTGGTTTTATTTAGCTGACGCCGTTGGTTCGGCTCGCTCTAATGGCCGACTCAGCCAGCCAGCCTCCTACCTACCCACAATCCTCTGCTCCCAGCACCTTTCTGCACAGCCGCCACAAAGAAGAAGATTATGTGACAGTTGGCAGCGTTCAGCACATCGCTCCTACAGTGACGGCTCTTTCATCTTTGTTTTTTTGCCTCAGCTGCTCTGGTTTAACGCTTTTTTGTGAAGTTCTTTTTCAACATTTTCTCATCTCTGGCGGTGTCTCCCTTTTTGTTTTATTTTCTTTTTTTTCTCCTTGAAGAGCTTTCTATCTGTTGGGAGAAACTTTTCCACAGAGGAGAGGAGAGGAGGGTTTGGCGTGCATCCAGCTGCTGACTAGAACGTCCTGTTGCTGCAGCTGCTGGGTTGAGGTCGAAGGTCAAAGCCAATCTCCTGTTCATGAATACACTCAGGCAAACACTGTGAAGAAGCAGGGATGGGAAGTGTTGACTTCAGCAGGTATAGCGGCTTAGCAGATAAGTCCAAATCAATGTCAACAGCAAAGTGGGCTGATTTGATTCGGGAGCAATTTCGAACCAGTTCAGGGTCGGACTGTTGGCGGTTTATGAATGCCAAAACTGTCAAAGCACTTTATGCTTTGAGCCAACAATCTTTAAATGTGACTGTTTTTATATTAAAAAAAACAAACAAACAAGACTTTCAACCAGGAAACTGCTGTACGTTGACTTATTTTGCAACGTGACTCGTTAATATCATCAGCTCCATGAGTCACCTGAGTTGTTAGTCAGTGAAGTTAATATCAATTATGGCATCTCCTGAGCCTAACTAAGTGGTTGTGTTGCCTAAACCTAACTTCCCGTGAAAACAGAAGTTTATTTTGAAAGGACACTATGCATGTAACGAGCATATATTCACACGCCGTCCCTAACACATCCAAATATAACACAAGAGGGGTACCCCGTGCGTCAGTCTCCAATGCCGAGGGGCACTGATCAAGCGCTATTTGACGAGTTGGGAGTGAGAATGTGTTGCACCTGACTTGGCATTTTCTTAGCTTTGGGATGTTTGTCAGTGGGAGCAGATCTAAATGACTGCAGGAGCTTGAATTAACCTTAAACTAGTCAGAACTTTGCAGCAAATTTAATTAAAATTCGAATATAGCAGCTACTTGTTGTCATCATCATCTAGAGAAAGTTTAATCCTTTCCCCATCTACTTCTGTGACCTTCCTCTCCGCACTCAGCAGACTGAGACACAGACCTTCATGCCGTCTTTTTTGTCCAATGAACCTCAAGCTTTGATGAATGAACAAAGCAGACCTCTATTTGTCCATTTTAATACCACACTATTAATCATTTCTTCCACATCATCGAAACAACTCCATTTCTTCTCACTGGATGTTTCCTACAAAATAAACCTTCTCCAACCAGCAGTGGTAGGAAACTATAAATGGATAATGACTGTTCAGGAAACGCAACATAATTGAACAATTTAAAGTTAGCCTAATAAGCAAAGAAGATTTTTCATCACAAGATAATAATTCTCTGATATATTAGTACAACTCTTATATTTGCCGGCCATTTCTTCATCTTTGTTTTATCCTATCCTGACCCTACATGTTTACTGCATGAACTGATGTTATAACCTAAATCAGTCACATCATATTAGAAGCAGATTATCTTCAAGTCATGCCAGTTATTGTGTGACGAAAAGAAAAAAACCCTCTTCTCATGTCTTCGTCATGTACTGATTGACACCTCACCTATTTCTTTACTGTCATGTTGAGAAGCAACTGCAGGCGGCAATATGAAGACAAAATATTAAAAATGTTGCAATTAAATTAAAGGGGACATATCGTGCTCATCTTCAGGTTCATACTTGTATTTTGGGTTTCTACTAGAACATGTTTATATGCTTTAATGTTCAAACAACACATTATTTTTCTCTTACTGTCTGTCTGAATATACCTGTATTCACCCTCTATCAGAAACGCTCCGTTTTAGTGCATTTCAACGGAATGGCAACAGAATTGTGTTGCTAGGCAACAGTTTGGGTCCATGTTTACTTCCTGTCAGCTGATGTCATTCACATACACTGCCACAGGAAATAAACTGAGATACATTAAGAATGTTTACATTTCAAACTGTGAAATTGTCTACATATTGTAGATTTGTGATGTCACAAATGTACAGAAATCCTGACGGCTTGTTTCAAACGCACAGTTTCTGATTACGGGCTGTGTGTGTTTATCTGTGGATTGAGCGTTTTGATACTTTCACAGTATTTATATATCACTTAAACCTGCTTTATAAAAGACATGAAAATCTCACTTGATGTGACCTTTAATTGTCCTCAAGCAATTGAGAAGATAGAGCAATATTTGCCCAACGAAATTGCCCTAAAGTCTCTCTGCTGCCTTTAAGCAGACAGACAGCGAGGCAGAGGAAGCAAATGTTTGTTTTGCTTCATCAACTGAAGCATGTAAGTCATTTTGTGTATCAGTAAAAATGTAGAGTGTGTGTGTTGCATAGAGTAGTAGTAGTGATAAGCTAACAGGGTGTTGAGGTCACCGAAGCATGGAAATCTGAGAGAACATTGTTTCATTTAACAAAAGAGGAAACAAGCAAACTGTTAACAACCATGACAGCACACACACACACACACACTTACACACACACACCCTCCCACACACACACACACACACAGTATGTTGCGGTAGTTTGTCAGGGTTTAACCTTGACGTTCAGACGTATTAACACACAGCTCCAGCCCGCTGCCTCTCTGCCGTCTCTCCTTTCTGTCTGCGCTCCCATTTTATGAAACACAAATCGGAGCAGAAAAAGATAAATGCAATAAAACCTCCCGAGTGCTGACAGAAAATATTTTTTTCCGTTCCCTCAAAGCTGGAAATGTTTCACTGGTGAAGACATTATGTGGTAAACAGCAATCAAATTTGATTTTGTTGAATAATTAATGGCACTGGCTCGACACGATGAATGGCTCGGTGTTATTGGTAAACACTCTGAAGAGTTTTCTCTAAAAGCGTTTTCACCTTCAGATCAAATACGACCACCAGGAGCTGAATAACAGCAACGCGGTTCAGGGGATTAAATCAGGCTGTTTTCATTTGAAACGTTTGCTTGTGCATCATCCCAAAGGGTAACAAAACAATCTGTGAATATATTTAAAAAGCAACAGAAGCTTGCATGTCAGAGAGAAAAAAACATTTTTAGATTGTGAGAAATAATATTTGTTAAATTGTTTTAAGCATAATTTAACTTCCTGCACGCAAACCTTTAAAACCTTCAGTCACACACTGACCATAACACCAAGCATCCACTGCTGCTGATATCATTTCACAGTCTTTAATGCACATTGTTTTTAATATGTCAAAATAAATAATACATGCTGTACATATTGTATATAGTCATCTTTACATGTACATACTGAACAGAATCATCCAGTCCATCTATATCCATTCACTATTTATTTATTTGCACTATTTGTATTGTCTACAACTTACATAACACTTGACTTTTATATGGACGTTTTATTTAACTTCTTATTTTATTGTTGATCATCTGTGCTTTTTATAAATGTTTATATAATATTTATATATATATATATATATATATACACACCTGTTTTTCACATAATAGTGTACATAACAGTCCTGTCTATGCTTCACCTTTATTTGTCCAGCTTTGTTGTTCTCGTCCCTAGCTGCTATTTCTATTCCTGTATAAGTACACTGAGAGAGATGCAAAGAGAGTCTAATTCCCTGTATGTGCACACGTATTTGGCAAATAAATCTGACTCTGATTCTGAAACTGCACATTATTATGCACCTCCTTTCAGGCATTTAAATGTATTCATCTTTTATTTTCACATATCTTAGCATACTGATATGCGTCTGAAATGTCTTTTTTTTTAGGGCTGTCAATCGATTATAATATTTAATCGCAATTAACCGCATTATTGTCCATAGTTAATCACAATTATTTAATCGCATCACATTTTTTATCTATTCAAAATGTATCTTAAAGGGAGATTTGTCAAGTATTTAATAGTCTTATCAACATGGGAGTGGACCAGAAGCCCTCACAGGTACTGCATTTAGCATAAAACAATATGCTCAAATCATAACATGGCAAACTGCAGCCCAACAGGCAACAACAGCTGTCAGTGTGTCAGTGTGCTGACTTGACTATAACTTGCCCCAAACTGCATGTGATTATCATAAAGTGGGCATGTCTGTAAAGGGGAGACTCGTGGGTACCCATAGAACCCATTTACATTCACATATCTCGAGTTCAGAGGTCAACGGAGCCCTTTGGAAATGGACATGCCAGTTTTTCCTTGACAAAATTTAGCTTAAATTTGGAGCGTTATTTAGCCTCCTTCTCGACAACCGCTACAACCTAAAGATCGCAAGTTGCGTTAATGTGTTAAAGAAATTAGTGGCGTTAAAATGAATTGGCGTTAACGCGTTATTATCACGTTAACTTTGACAGTCCTACTTTTTTCTGATAGGTCAAAGCAACTCAACCTTCATTTAATCCCTTATTTGTGAACTGGTCCATATTAATACATTAAGGGTATATAAAGGTTCAAACTCTCCTGTAACTTCTCTCTTTTTCTCTCTCCCCCTTTCTTCATCTCTCATCACTCCCTCTATTCTTCCCTTCCTTTCTTCTTCTCTCTCTCACTATGTCAGAGCTTTCATTGAGGTAATGACGAGTCTTTCTCTCGTCCAAACGTTGTGTCGAGTTCCATCCAGGTCACAAGGTTGTCTGTCAGTGTTGTCATTGGTGCCAACACACACACACACACACACACACACACACACACACACACATATACACACACCCACACACACGCACACAGAAGCAAAGATGCACACATGCAAAGACATGAATTCACATTTTCACTTGTACTTGTGTGAAAAAGGTGCATACAATCCCACACACTCAAAGATAAACACACACAAAACAATACTCCCATACACACTCTGAGATGTACGTGCACATGTAAACACACATACACATACACACACACATACACATACACACACACACACGGAGTGAGTGGAGGACAGCGGACAACTGTTGAGGCTGCAGGAGTTTGAACTTTGAAGTCTTAAGCAGGGGACTTTAGCATAATCTGCCTCCTCCTGATCCATCGGCTTAGTCGCCTCTCTCTCTCTCCCTCTCTGCCTCTACCTCTCTCTCTCTCTCTCTCTCCCTATCTGCCTCTACCTCTCTCTCTCTCTCTCTCTCTCTCTCTCTCCCTCATCACCTCTTTTTCCGTCTCTCTCCCTCGCCATCTTTCTTTCTCCTTTCATCCTCCGGCCCGTCCAGGAGCTCAGAAACCCCCCCTGCAGGTTAAAAATAACTGCAGGACAGAAGAGCCGGGGTACAATGAGTGACAGCGAGGGGACATAGTGTTAACTTGGATATGAACACTCATGTATACACACACACACACACGCACACACACACTTGTATATACTGTGAGGACGCTCTCCGCCCTGTCTGCCTGTTACTTGGTTTGGGTGTTTGTTTGACTTTAAAGTGCTGGACGTGGGCGTGGCAGAGGCTCATCAGTAACATGGTGATGCCAAGTGAAAATATCGATACATGTCATCTTTGATATTTTGAAATTCCCACTTTATCTTTATTCTTTTTATTGAAAAGGATAGATTGATTTTCATTTAAATGTCTGGAAGAGCCCAGTAATACAACTGTCAAATCATATTTGAGTTGCTTTTTTGTGCGTTGATATAAATGTTAATGTTAAATGAGCATATGATATTGTCTCAAATCGATCGCAGGCCCCTGAATTTCCCTTGAAACTGAAATCATATCGTTTGTGGTATCGGCAAATATCGTATCGTTGTCCAAAGAATCGATAATAATGTTGTCGTCTCTCCTCTCTGAGACGTTATGGTTTGTGTTGCTGCACCATGCAACATTGCACTTACAAAATTAAATGAATACATAATTAGTTAATTATCTTGGATGTGTGCATCACCCTCTTTTGCCCAGTTTGTGACTATACTGTATAGTGCTCATGTTCTAACATGTACACACACACACAACGACTTAAGAGCGTCTTCTGACTTCTTAAACGGGATTTTGGGTGCATTTTATTCCTCTTATGCAAACAATACAGACATGAACACACTCAATATGTACACAGAGACACACATGGGGAGGGTTAGAGCTGGCTCTCCTCCTGTGATGTTGCAGTTTGAGTTATCTCCTGAACAGACTCCCCTCTCCTGAGAATATTAAACTTGTCATCATGTGCTTGGAGATGAACTCACTATCTCCGTCTCTCTCTCTCTCTCTCTCTCACACAAACACACAATGTGATTTTCTTGCCTAAATATGTTAAAGTGTAATAATGGCCAAAGAAGTGAGTCAAGTTCAACAGCAAAATCTAAATATTTTTGTTGTTCAATCATTCAATATAAAACTGCTCCTGATTTGTAAATAAAAATGAGTGCATTAATGAACGACTGCCAGTTGCCGCTTCACACCATGAATCACTTTTTTGGAAGCTGTTGAACATTGTGTGTGTGTGTGTGTGTGTGTGTGTGTGTTCCATGGCTCCATCGTTACATGCATGGTGTGCAGCCAAGACTTGTTGAACCCACAGGCCCCAAACTTTCCACAGATACCAAACATGTCCTGCTGAATTCTGAGGATGAGTGCAGACTTTTAATATGATGCATAATACATCTAGAATATTTCCATTTGCATGAATGTGAAGTAAACGTCGTGTATTGTAACTTCAGCGGAGTGTTGGAACAAGCGCATATTACTGTAATAACAGCTTTCTCTTTAAAAGGATGTAAAGGGAGCGGAGGTCATCACATTGTGTGTCAAAATAAAAGGATGAAAAGATTCATCTGTAGAGTACATCGTGCTGCAGGTACAAATTAAGATGTCTCTTTAAAAGACACAAAATGTGTTTGTGTAATGAACTGGCAGATAATACAAGGTCTCCTTTCTTTCTTCTCCCCTTTGTGCCCTTAGTGTTAACCTCCTCTCCTCTCCTCTCCTCTCCTCTCCTCTCCTCTCCTCTCCTCTCCTCTCCTCTCCTCTCCTCTCCTCTCCTCTCCTCTCCTCTCCTCTCCTTTCCTCCTATACCTCCCTCTCTTCTGCTGAAACCTCTCTCTATGTGGCACAAATCTCTTTTGCTTGTACATCATACAGCTAATTTTTTTCCTCCTAATTTTTCTTTTGTATTCCCTGCACATATGTACGACAGCGTATTAGGACCTCAGGTAAAAAAATAATTAAATAAATAAATTACGAAGCTGGGGGAGGGGGTTAATATTCCAAGAAAAAAAATGGTAAAATGCTAAATTTCTGAGAGAAACTCACAAATTTATGAGAAAAAAACCCTCAGAAGAATGATGTCTTTTTTTGTTTTTGTCAAGGAATCACATCGCTTCACTTTGCAAAGCTGGATTAACCTCATCACACCGCAGACTCCACCGTTTAACATGGCAGTAACGTGCACCATTGAGTGCAAAATATATTATATTAATATTTATTTATGTTCATAAAAGAACACATAAGAAGACGCGTATATCTGTCTTTCAGGACCATCGCCTCGCTCAGAGGCCGTCCGACAGAGAGTACATCCGAAACAGCATCTTTAGGATTTATCTGATAACCCATTGGCAAAATAAAACTTACAACTGGTCTAACATGAGGATAAAGTACAACGCATTGCATTTGCAATTCGATGTCAGTTTATAAAATGACACAGAAATAACATGATGGAAAATGCGTATACGGTTATGTATCTTTTAGGACCTTTGCCTCGCTCAGAGGACATCCTGTGATGAGGTTGATCCAACTTTACAAAGTGAAGTGTTGTAGTTCCTTGACAAAAAAACCCCACAATTTTACCATTGTTCCATAAATTTGTGACTTTAATTTCAGAGAATTTCAGAGTTTTTTCTCACAAATTTATGATTTATAATCTCAGAGAATATTCAAGTTTTTTTCTTTTAAATTTGTGAGTTTTTCCCCCCGTAAATTTACGACTTTAACCGCTGAGTTTTTTCTATTGTTAACCCCCTCGCCCGGCTACGTAATTTATAATTTTTCCTACAAAGGGCCTGATACGCCGTCGTAGATATGTCTTAAACACAACAAAACTAAAACAGAGCAACAGGGAAAAAAGGAAGGAAAGAACGACAAGAAGTGAGAAAGAAAGCAAGACGTTACATCTGAACTTGGAGTTCATGTGTGTAATACAGAGCAGTAAAATATAAATCACAGCAGAGATAATATGATGCAGACATTCAGTCATGGCTGTTTGGAGCCGATAAGAGACACACAGACAGAGAGAGTGTTATTCTGCTGACTCAGCAGTGAAGCAGACACTGCAAATCACAGGACTGACGGGGAGATAACATGTTACGTAAGAAGGGAAGAAAGCAGCGTACTGTAGAAGACTGCTCAGGTGTGTAAAACCCTGATCGCAAGTCAACGGAATACAAGAACAGACGGATTGTCAATGAACATGTCTTGTTGGAGGAAGACTAAACACTCCATGATGTTTTTGTAGTTCAACACAACGGACAGCAGTGAGTCTTCTGTGATGAAAAGACTCTAATGAATTATTATTATTTATAACTTTAGTTACTTATAGATGTTGAGAGCTGAACCCAAATGGATTTGAAAGGATTCAGATTTGATATCAAACCCCGACCTTATCCTTTTATTCATTCACTGATTAAAAACAACACAGAACTTATTCCGACTGTCGGTGTGTTTTTTGGCTGAAGCTGAGTTATTCCTCTCACCAGCTACGTCTTACACTCCCACCTCTTCATCATTGGACACAAAGCGAGCCAGACTCTACGTTTTCCTGACATTTATGGCAAACTTCCTGTGTAGGGAGGCAATAACAGGAAGTAGGAAACAGGTGTTCATGCCGGAGGTGAAAGTTCACAGGAAATGGCGCCTCTCTCTTGCAGGAAGTGGCTGCAGGGAGCGGCCAGGAAAACAACCAGACCAGAGTCGACAAGTGTAAACGCTCATGTATTCATCATTCGGCGAAACAACGTCTTGCAGTTTTCAGTCTGAATAAAGGCCATGCAGCCCGGGTCCAAAAATAGCCCCAGAATAATAATACCACAACAAAACCACAGGCCATTTACAGCTGATCTCACAGGGGACGCAGCCTCGGCTCTGCAGCTCACTTCCAAACACTGTAATGCAACAATAACAGACGAGAGGGAATGTTTTACTGCCAATATGAATACAATATTGATGCAGTAAGTAGGTGTAACGATCGCTGATGTTTGTGTGCTGCTTCTCTTCAAAGACTGAATTTACAGCAGTACATCAAAACGACAGCAGGTAAACAGGGATGAACACAAAGTAGCTGACTAAAACCTGGACCAGGTGTCTGTCACATCACCCACAGGTCAGGCTGTTCTCATTCACCGTTTGTAGCTATCCTACCTACAAAAACGAATGCACTGTAATTCATATATATCCCATAAAATCAATTTGTATGTAATCCACGTAATTGTGAACCAGTATAAAGAGAGACAAACTCCTCTTAGGGAGGAGGTCAGGGTGGATGTGTGGGTCCAAAAACACCGCACAGGAGACTGGTGTTTGTACCCCGTGTGAAACCAGAAGTCAAGGTTGATTTATTGGTCACATAACTTAAGTCCGAACTTAAGTAACGTCACTTCTGGAGTTATTTTAACCCAAACCACGATCTTTTCCTGAACCTCACTAAATAGTTTTGTTGCCTAAACCTAACCAAGTTTTTTCCTGTGAAGATGGAAACTTATTTTGAAAAGACTGAAGTGGACATTGACATGTGCGTCACGAAAAATTAAGGAAAAACTTTTTGTACAAATCACATCATACAAACAGTTGTATGAGGATACGCTGCACGCGTTAGAAGCCCCCAACTTGTCCGTTGTTTGAAGGCTGCAAGACTTGTTAGTGAAGGCAAAAACATATTGCCTTAATTGCAAAGGGAAACTATTTAACTACTGTCTATAAAAGTAACATAGTTTTATTTTCTTGATTTTATTTTCATTATCTTGGTTTGGTTCTGTACTCTTACTCTCATCAGTACCTCTCCTGTGATTCATTCTCATTGCTGTTGCTGCTTTGACATGAATGAATTTGATTAATAAAGGTTTATCTTATCTTATTTAAGGCTGAATCTCATCTAAATGGAACAATAGTTGCATCAGAGACATGTTAGAACAAGTGAAATTAGCTATTAAGACCCTATTTTGTGTAAATATGTCTATATTTCTATAGATTAGTTTGACTTAGTTTGACAGTCAGCATCTGGTGGCCATTAGAGGAACTGTATCTGAAAATATTTACACATTGACTTCAAATTTTAGGGACAGACACTGCAAATTAGCTTAAGATATATACATAGAGGCTATGATATTTAATATCAATATATATTGATAATTTGTATTTTCAGTTAATATCTTATACATATGTATCGGTCGCTATATCACAATAAAATTAAACACAACAGCAACCAAACTAACTACCTGAAATCTAAGTGAACAGCACTGTGCATTATGAGACACTGAAGTCATTGAGTACTGTACCATGAGTCCCGTTCCTAACTGTCATTATTTAACAGAGAAAAACAGTCCCTGGAAATCTTTTGTTAACAATTTGTGCATCACTCAAATTGTCTCGATCGATTCTGTGAGAGCATTTATCACCCTCTCCAAACTATGAATATCTAATGTGAAGTGTAACATGAGAGCGTGCTCACTGGTGTGATGATGTTTTACAAGAGCGTACTTGGGGGGTGGGGGGTGGGGGGGTGAAAACAAAAGCAGACATCATAATAAAAGTAATAAAATCCCTCAATAAATTCTCTTCTTCTGTATGTCATATAAGAGCTCATTAGAGCCGGTGAAAGAATTTCTTCAGCTCGTAAATCTTCTTCTTCGCTGGTCTGTTGTCCTGTTATGCGGCCTTGAAACGCTGTGTGTCGTCCTTCTGTTTTTCTTTCTATCAGCAGCTGCTTCTTCCAGCGAAGCTCTCCGTCTCTCTGCAGCTGTCGGCTAACAAGAGTTCAGATCTGCGTCCAGCTCTCTGTCCCTCACTCAGACGGCCAGACTCTTGTTCCTGGCTCACTTTGTCCTCTCTTTGTCTGTCTGTCTGTCTGTCTTTATGTCATCTTCTCTGTCCATCTTCCTCCCTGCCTCTCATTCCAGACATCCTTCAAACATCTCTCCTCTCTCTCTTCTGTCTCTCGTCTAGTCCCAGGGGTTAACCAGTAAGGCCAACACCACATGCTGCAACAGCCGCCCTCTTGACAAGAAGAAGACATTTTATCCACGACCCAAAATAGCAGACAATCAACGGCTGCACCACACTGGACACCAATTCATCTTTCAGGGGCACGCGTGTGTGTGATGGTGTGTATGTCAACGTGTGTGTGATGGTGTGTATGTCAACGTGTGTGTGATGGTGTGTATGTCAACGTGTGTGTGATGGTGTGTATGTCAACGTGTGTGTGATGGTGTGTATGTCAACGTGTGTGTGATGGTGTGTGTGTCAGAGGTCTATTCATCAGATCAAAGCGAGTTTGTGTTTGTGTGTTTCCACAATGACCGCCATGCTTTTAAATACCAAGACTTCTCAGCTTACTAACAGCCCACTGACCTTAGATGTATGTCTCCGTGTAACGCCTGGTTCAGACTACACATATTTCTTGTCGGTTTCGATGGTCACTGTGTCACATTAGGAGATTGAGAGTCATAAATTCTTGTCGTGACTCGGCCGAGAGACATGACAGGCCACACGTCGGTTCCCTGATCAATCATCGCTGGTCGTCTTTCACGACGTGCCTGATGTCATCAGGAAGGAAGCTTGATGCTAATGGCAGTAGCTTACTCGCTTGGTGAGGAGGGGCTGAAGTTCCTCTGCTATTCCTCGCAAGCTTTTTTCTTTGTTCACTGTCGTGTTAGTCCCTCAAGGAAACATCATAAAGGCCAAGGTATTGTTGCCATAGCTCTACAAGTCTTTCCTCTATTTCACAATTCCACCTCACAGCACCAACATCATTCCTCTTTTGCTTCGCCATTGTTTGCAGTTGTGTGCGCCTTCGTGGCAGATCGCTCTGTGCTCCTATTGATCAAAGTCACGGCCGTGACAAAACACGTCGTGGAAGGCCAAAAAAAAAATTCAAACATGCTAGACTTTCTGTTGTGACGACGTCAGGCGTCCCAGATGTGGTGTCGGTTCAATGACACACTACACAGGATAAAAATATATTTTCGCACACGACACTCATTGTTGTTCCCGATCCGAGCGACACCCAACGACAGCCGTGTTGGGCTGTAATCAGGCTGATATTGTGTAATCTGAACCAGCCATAACTGTGTGTGCTGGGAGTAATGTGTTACTTTGTTCGATTACCCAT
This sequence comes from Sebastes fasciatus, assembly GCF_043250625.1. Lineage (NCBI taxonomy): Eukaryota > Metazoa > Chordata > Actinopteri > Perciformes > Sebastidae > Sebastes > Sebastes fasciatus. The sequence goes on from NC_133801.1 coordinate 5,210,078, forward strand.
CCCTGTATTATAGTACTCTGATTATACTTTGGTCACTACAAACTGTTAGATTTCCACTTCTTATAGTTGGTACTAAGGGTAGGCTACTTTTACTTTTTCATATTTTCTTCCTTACTTCCATGCTATTAAATTGTCTGAAGTAAACAAAGGGTTAAGGTTAGGGTCAACACATTTGCTGGCATGTTGCTGAAGCAGGAAAAGAAAAATACTGGAACAAAATACTTTTAATTCGGACGTAACTAGTTACTTTTTAAGGTAGTGTAAATATGTTTATAATCATAAGGTTCCTTACATTTCACCATAAGAGAAACATTTTACACTGTCACAATTATATTATTATTATATTTATATTTTTGTGAACAAAAATATTTCTGCTTGTTGTGGTTGTGTTATTACCCAAGATACAACATGCTCATAAAGTTGTGGATCATTTTATAAACATTTTTCTATTTCCTTCAAATACATGTGTCCTCCGGTCCTTTGGGTTTGATGCTCGGCTGCATGAAGTGTCCTCTAAAGGTCGGGGCATCTGTGTGTCCAGCACGGTTGTTTGAGGAGGTTATTTTGGTATGGGGGTTTCTTTCTGTGTGTGTATCTGTGTGTGTCGTTAAATGCAGCCCAAATCCATTTAGTCGCCTCTCCGATATGGTATAAATAGCCTAAAGAGCAACAGGGGGATTGGCCCTGTATTAGAAGTGTCTGAATATCAGCAGCTATTAGCCTGCTTGTCTCCCCGCGGCTGCTCGCCTCGTCCACAACAGCATTACTCAACTGTCAGTGAGCCTCGGGCTCAGACGCTCGGGATGCAGAAGATACAGACTGAAGAAAGAAAAAGCATCACACATGTCCAGGCTGCCACTTTTTTTTAAAGGGATAGTTCGCCTCTTTTAGCACGTCTGCACGTATTCGCTTTTCTGGCAGCTTCAGGCAGCTGGTGATGGTCAGCCACGGACATCACGCCGTAACGGCAGTAATTCAATTAGACAGATAAATGAACCCAGTAATGGTTTCTATCCGACTACAGTATAGTGGTACTTAGTGTAAGTATGGAAGTACGCAAATTGCGTCACCGCATAAGAAAGGAAAACAGCTAATCTACCACCCATCACTTCTACAGCTCACTAATAGACACTTTATATCTCATTTGTTAAATTTGTACAAAAACTGAATTGTAAAAACAACAATTCACAACTATTCACTATTTTACAGGGGTTATGTGCTGCAGTATTTTCTTCCTGGCCTCTCCACTGGTTGCCTGGCAACTACAACCTGAGTTTGGTGTGTAAAAACTTGACAGACCTGCACAGAGACCCACAACCACATCCAACACTTAACGGACAAACTGCAACGCTGACTGCAAGCCCAGCCTTATCGGCCGACAACCAGCGATCGACCTCACTGAAGCTCTTGTGGTTGAACGGGATGCCCACAGCTGATACCTCCAGCTGTGACATTCAGGTGTTCACATACTTTCAGCCATATAGTATAACTTCCCCGCCTGACAAGAATGACCTTTAGAGACAAGATGTCAACTTTGCAAACACGAATGAACAAGACATCTGTGCGAACACAGTTCAATACTGTTATCTGCACGAGCCTTCAAAAGCCAGTTTGAGTTCAACTCTGCAGAGTGTGTGTGGGCAGGAGGATTCAGTGTGGGTGAGAATGTGTGTGTGTGTGTGTGTGTACACAGAGTATTTATCAATTATGCATAAAGCTCTCCTCATAACTGCACCTTGTAATTGTGTACTCTTCCAAAGACTCTATCTCTGAGGACTGTGTCAATGTGTGTGTGTCTGATAACTATAATTATTCACTACTATAAAGGCGTAGAGCTCCTTCCCCCCCCATCCCCCCCAAATTCTGCTTATGACAGAGAAATCACAGCGGGGGGAGAACGTACGCAACACTCATGCAACACCAGAGACGACGACACGAGGAGGAAAAACAGGAAGTTCTGGGGACATTTCAAAAATATATATTTAGTTTTCCACTCTGCAGCAGATGTCATCTTCTCATTTCTCTCCTAATTAATCCTTCTTATATTTATTTATATTCTCTTTAATGTGTTTTTTACTGTACGTGAGTGTGTGTGAGTGTGTTTGCGTGCCCACAGGCCTGGTTGAATGCATCGTCTGGCAGGCCCGAACAGTCAATAGATGGAAACAATGCCAGACCTGACTAATCAATAGGGAGCGATCATGAAGAGAGAATGATGATAATCACTTAAACAGATTGGGATCATAATCAATGGCCACACTAATTGTCCTCCATTACACAGCTGGTATTGACACGCACATTTAACCGTACAATCAGCAACGGAATGAGCTTCATGTGAACTACTGCAGTTAAACAAAGTTTCAAAGCAAACACTGAAGTCATTTATCAAAAGTTTCAGCTGAAAGTTTCTTTGTAAACTGCTGAAACATGACGCGTGCGTTTCCTGTATCGACTCTATCTTTTATCTATATAAATAATATTGTCAAATTGTCAAATTTTCAATATTTACACGTGTAGCTAGTCATTTATCTGAGAATATAAACACAGGATCGTGTTTCAGCTTTTCAGGGAGGTCGATGAAATAGTCCCTAATTAACTTGAGTAATGACAGCCGGTGGGACAGAAGCTAACGCTGAAACGGACTTCAGTTCACTATAACGTGAATTATTACATCATGCGGCATTCTGGTTATTCTCTCCTGATTGGCCACTAAAAATGTTTTAGTTTTTAAATTTGAACACTTTGCAGGAAATGGGTTGATATTTTTAAGGCAAATGAAAGACATCATAAGATTAGAAGATTTTACAGTTTGGTGCCCCCTAGTGTCTATGACATCAATCATCTATGTTAATACACCTGACACCGAGATGAGAGGGCAACATCAGACCACATTTCCATCACAACAACTAGAAAGATGATGTTATCACATAACAACTTTAACTTTATAGCTCCACCTTATAGCCAAAATATGTCACTGCAAACAGTGAGGTTAGAAACAGAGAGGGTTTTAAGGAGCTTACTGCTGAGATGTTGAATGGCTGTATGTCAATGACGATAGCTACAAACACGTGCATAGTTGTAATCCTGCTTAAATATTATGCAATATGCAATATAATATTTACATAAACATTAGGGCTGCCCCCTCTTAGTCGATTAGTCGACTAATCAGTTGTTTTGGTCTTAGTCGACTAACATGTCTTTAGTCGATTAGTCGAGTATTTATGCTTTTTTCATGCTGAATTTCCAAGAAACTTATGGGCACATCTGTGATAAAGACAAGATTTAAAGTGGTGTTTCTGTGTGATTCTTTGTGGAGAAACTCAGTTTCCAAGATCTGTCGATTAAATCAACTAATTGATAAGTCTACAAAAGCTCTAATAAACATTATGTAGGCTATACTGTGAGGTGATGACCCTAACTTAGTAGATCAGGGACAACTCATCCTCCAACCGTGTACGTCATAATAACTGATCCAAATATATATATATATATAGAGAGAGAGAGAGAGAGAGAGAGAGAGAGAGAGAGAGAGAGAGAGAGAGAGAGAGAGAGAGAGAGAGAGAGAGAGAGAGAGAGAGAGAGAGAGGAGAGTAAATGAAAAGGCTGAATACTACAGGAAGTCAGTGGGATGGAAAGTTGAAGCTCTTGTTTTTGATTAAGACACTTCTCACATAAAAGTGATGAGTGTGTGTGAGCGATAGACGGAGTGATCAGGACACTCGCTCACACTTCCTCCCTCAGCAGGAAACCGTTTCCAGTTGGCGCGTGGATGTTTAGGTTTCTGGTCTATGTGTATGTGTGTGTGTGTGTGTGTGTGTGTGTGTGTGTGTGTGTGTGTGTGTGTGTGTGTGGCAGCCTACAGTTCATGACAGATAAGCAGTTTATACACACACACTGCATCCTGTCAGACTGGATATCATATCGCTCTATTTCTTTTCTTTCATTCTCTTCCCTCCATCGTTCATTCTTTCCTCCACTCTCCCGTCTTGCCCTGCCTCCTATTTTTCCCTGTGTCTCTCTTTTCCATTCTTGTCTCCCTTTCCACTTATTTTTCTTTATTTTTCACACACACTCTCTCTCTCCCTCCCTCATCTGTTTACATGTCTGTACGGTCGCGTGTCGTCTCTCTTTTTTCTGCCTCATTCAGTTTCACTCAAACAGAAAATCACAACTCGACAGCACACAGTCAGTGGTTCCAAAGGCAAACACTTCCCTCCCTCTCTCGCTCACACACCCCTTCAGCCGAAGCAGAGCTGGCACACACACACACACACACACACACACACACACACACACACACACACACACACACACACACACACACACAGCTGATAAACACACACACACAGACGATGGTAGAGTTAACCTCAGCTGCTCCTGGAACAGAATAGCAGAGACATTGAGACTGACCTGTTTGACGCGGTCAGGGTTGACGGTGGTCTGTGGCTGCAGGATGCTGACCGGCTCTGTCTTCTGGGTGCTCTGAGGCATCTCCCTCACCTTCTCAGCAATGAAGTCATGGACGCCGTTCAGCGCCTCCACCGTCCCCTGGATCAGACACACCCGCTCTGTCGTTCCTGCACACACACACACACACACAGACAGAGAGGTCAGTGCATGAGTTTAAACAGATGACAAACACTCGGAGGAGATACGCAGAGCTTATTTTAAGCAACAGGAGGAAAAAGTAATACCAGCACGTTTTCATCAGCCTGTAAAGTCTTTTGTAACTCGGACACATAGTTGAATTTTATTGCTTCTTCAAATATGAACGTGCTTCCTGTGTAATGGAAGGTGGTACCACCGAAGCTCCTGCACTGCCAGAAATAAAACACGGAGAAGAAATGTTACTTCTCCATCAATGTGCCAACTTTTAGGAGTTTTGTCAAAAAGGGATTTGTTCCATTCACGTTTTCTTATATTCAAAATGTTTCCACAGGTGAGTGGAGACTCACAGGTGAAGGTTTGATGTTGTGCAGGATACGCTGTCCCAATTCACATTTGAACACTCAGAATCTTCTATTATGTTCCTCATTTTTTTTATGTGCAGATGAATGAAAAAGAAACCAACGGGGGCTCATGCTGCTTTTCAAAAAAATAGCAACTGCGAGAAAAGAAAAGAAACGAAGAAACTGCAATGATCTGGGAAACGATGCTGCCGCAGCAGCAAATAGGAACGGCAATCAAGAATCAAAAATTCCAAGTGGAGAAAAAGGATCTCCTCCTCAGAAACATTCAGTATCTGTTTCCAGGACCTCGTCCAGTCAGGAAATAAACTCCCTGGTCACATGAAAAATAAAGCAAGTCGCTATCATTTCCAAACTTTTGGGTCAGTGTGAGCAGAACATGTGTTTAAGCTGCAACTGCATCTTTAAGATTTATACCAGCTCCAAATATACTGGCTAAACTCTATATAACACAAATCAAAGAGCCTCAGAGGATTTACACTCCAGGTCTTCAGCAGGAAAAACTGCAACAGATCATTTGCAGGAAATATAAGAAACATATGAGAGAACAAAGACGATTCATTTGTATGCGTGCATGAATATACTGTATGTTATAACTTATGCATTTCCTGTTTCTCATTTTACCCAGGACAGTGTAACCAGACACCCTGTGTTTACAACATGGAAACTGAGCGATGGAATTATAAACAGTGAAGTCTGTAGCAGCACAGTGACACGTTTCGTTGTTTTGGCTTCAGTCGGATGATGTTTGCATCCTCAAAAGAGGGACAGAGTCTACACCAACTTCAATTAATACAATTAATGTAAAGGCTACACTTCACTTAATGTGCATGTTAACCAAAACACATTAAGTCCCATGGTGTTTAGAGGTTTAGATGTTTATATGCACTTTGTCAAATAGTTCCAGGGTCAGTGTATCTTTTGGGTCATATGATTTTCCTTTCAGAAAAGGATATTAAAATACAAAAAAATTAGTGGGTATTTGATTTTCATTTCACAAAAATTAAAATTGAAACAGAAGTCGTTTTTCTTTATCAGGAGTTTATTAGAAGTAATTTTAGGGTTCTACACTGTATAAGACTAAAGTAATTGAATATTTTTATAGCATCTCTTTTCAGCGTTGCACTTTGTAGACGGTCCCTGACCACTCGTCTCACAGCCGGATGCACATAGAGACCAATGTTTTGTGTCCAGCTCGGAGGACTGAAGGCTCGTTGTGATTTAAATGAGGTTGTAGCTCGTTGTCTACCTTACTACGGTTAGAAAGAGCCCTCGTTGGTGTTTTAATAACATTTTGGTTATGATTTATTGATCAGGGAAGTTAGAATCTGTCAATATCTTTCCAACTTTACAGAAATTAGTTTTTCTGCAGTTATGTCTTTTTCCCTGAGATACACTCTTTTATTGTTTCGAAAAACTACGTACTGATCCGTGTCCATCACCTTCAGTTACAGAGCAGCACCGTACTTTTTTCTGTCTCTCATACACAGCACCATCCTCATACGCAACTTCCGATCGCAGAATATGAAAAAATGACGTTTGAAATTTGACCCTGATAAAGAAAACTTTAAAAAAATATATATATTTTAAAACAAAAATCAAATAACCACTATTTTTTTGTTTTTTAATACCCGTTTGTGAAAGGAAAAATCGAATGACCAAAAGATACACTGACGTTTCCAGGCAGCCGTTGGGCTCCATCCAAACTAATGAACAGACTCTTAAAACTTGTGTCACTTGCGAAATCCATCACAGTGAACATCTGTATTAAGTTTACTCTGAGTTATATCATCATTGTGTAATGCTAAGTACAAACTGAAGTCTATACTGCATTGCCTCATTCCAAAAACACTTTTTTTTTTAGTTATGCTCTTCACTGTGATGGTTTACACAACTCCAACAAGCTCCGAGCTCATTTATTTTCATACCTTACATAATGAATGAAACCAGTCGTTGCCTGGAACACTATAAACACAATTCTAAAATACTGAACAGTTTGCAAAATCATTAGCTGTGATGTAAATTATGTGACTAATATAGTAACCACTTGTATGTATGGTCCTTCACAGCTGGAAATCAGCACTTTCACCTGGTGTTTCAAGCCAAAACAATGAGAAGCATATCACCTACTTCATACTTTATGACTTGACTGTTTTTATGAAAATGTAGCAGGTCAGAACTGAGAGAGAATAAATACATCAGGGCTGGTCCGGAGAGGAGGGTCAGTGTTGACAGACACACAGACACAGGGAGGAGAATCTAGGCCAATGCAAAGCCTCTCAGTCCTCTGAATCTCAACAACACACTGAAAGTAAATCTCTCTTTGGCTCTCTCTCTCCCTCCCTTTTAGCATTTATTCTCTCTCCTTTCTCTTTTCCATTTTGCTCTCTCTCTCTCTCTTCCTCACTCTCCTTTCCTTCTTCCCTCTTTATCTCCCTCTCATTTCCTCCTCTTCCTCTCCCTCTTCCATCTCCCTTGACTCCAGTATTGAGTGGGATCTGCTCTTATCTGGGCTCAGCAGCGTGTCAGTTAGCGCTTCCTGTCTCCTCCCCTCTCCCCGCATTGTTGGACCGGCCCGGTTTGGCCCGGCTCGGCCCTCTGCGGCTGCACTGCGAGCAGCGGGATTGAGGGATAAAAGCTGTGCAGTATGTGTGTATGTGGGAGTTGGAAAGTGATGAATACATCACGGTGTCACGGCTTCAAGGAGCCAGATTAAAGACCTCTTGAATGTGAATTTAATTTAAGACCAGTTTGGTAAATAACATTCAGAAACAGTTGAGCCATGTTACATTTATGAAACTAAAAAGACACATGGATAGCAAGAATGAATTGTTAGTGGATATCAAATACATGTTCTGCACAAAGAAGCCTATGAAATGGAGGAAATGTTCTTTCTCATGACTGAATTTAGGATATCTTTAATACTTTAATGGCCTTAAAGAGGATTCTTGCCCACCCCCGCGGACAAAGAGTTGAGTGCGCGGACCAACAGGGTGGAAGAGTTGAAACAACAGAGGCTAAAAATAAAACACAGCACATCCAGGCATTTGCCACATTTGGCTACCTGGCTGTGCTGGACGCCCGTTAGCATTACGACCATATTAGTTCCCATTCCTATTTTTACAGTCCGTTGACAGCAGTGACAAACAGTCTCTGTTGACAGCAGCTGAACGCTCCAGTCTGGCCGAGCGAGCGCCACGTCCAGCTAACAGATAACACAGCCTGGATGTTAGCACACATGCTAACGCTTTGTTGGTGAACATTTCAGCCTCGTTCTGCAGTTAGTTCAGCATTAGTGAGTGACAGTGTGTGTGTGTGTGTGTGTGTGTGTGTGTGTGTGTGTGTGTGTGTGCGCGCTGATACTGAGGAAACTGGGCTTCGACTCTCCCCGACAGCTGGTGCCCTCTGGGTAATCTGGACTCGTCCAATCACAGGCGAGGATTAGCAGGCCATTGTCTTGGCATGAGTGTATGATTGTGTGTTTGCACGCATTTGTATGTGTGTGTGTGTGTGTGTGTGATTGTAGCAGTAAAGGCCACTCTGTCAGTGGAGATCATATTGAAACAGCTGTACAGCTGTGCCACTGAGACCGGCTTCATTTCATTACAAAATATTTACTTAAAGATCAATTAATATTAGGGCTGAAGGATTTTGAAAAAATATCTAATTGCGATTATTTTTACTGATATTGCGTTATGATCAGCGATATTAATTTTACATTATTATCATTTTCATTGAAAATGTGATTTTTGTGGGGATCTGTATCAAACAAAGCTGTTTTCTTAAGTCTGTAAAATATGATGTGTAATTTGTATTAATTGTGCAGCCATAGTTAATATTCATATAATACAAAACATGACTGACACTTTTATCTAAGGTGTTTTATGTATCACGGATGCATTCATGGGTATTTAAACCAACTTTGCAGTGTTACGCTCAAACTAGGTGTTGCCGTGGTAACGCTACAGGTTCATGCAGTATTTTAGCTTGCGCATGTCTTCTTTCTCATGCCGTGAACACAAACAGACTCACTGTCGCGCCAAACCAGCACCAACACAACCGAGTTTACATCCCTCAGTGATGGACAGTGAGCTCTGCTGGCAGTAACTGCGGTACCGGTCCCACCGGTGCAAGACATCGCTGTGTATGTGCATGTTTGTATGTGACTTTTTCATCATCATTTGATATTTTAACTGTTGGAATTTTTTTTTTTCCCCGAGCTTGACTTGCTGCAGCTGCTGAAGAAATATCTGTTGAGTGTCGCTGAGACTGTGTTTACATACGGTAACGAATTTATGAGACACTTTTAATATTGCTCGTGAGACCCAGAACATAACTGAACAACAATATAATCTTTACAGTTTTTCCAAAACATCCAAAACATTAAGTTGCCATGGATTTTGATTTACTGTAATTTACTTTGTTTTCTATTTAAATTCCAGCCCTGATGAGGACGTCAGACTGATTCTTTTAGTTGAAGCTAGCAGCGCTGTCAATCCTGATTCATCAAGAGAATGTGTGTTTACATCGCAACTAGGATTACTACAACAAACAAAACAAGTTATGCATATGCAACAACCTTGGCTGACCAGTACAACTGACTGTGTTTCAAACAACCATATTAAAGTCCTGATAGGCATTCTTGGGAAGAACATGGAGCCAAGAAACAAACCAGAGTTTATTAGAGTGTTTGGGAAAATCAGAGATGCACTGCAGGACTAAATGACATCAGCACAACATTCAGAGTGGAGAAAACCACAAAAGAAGACCCAAATACAAAGAAATAAGCTCTAAAGTCTCACAAGGTTTTAAATATTCAGGTAATGCAAAGTTCCAGGTAAAGTTCCTCAGATGAAACACCTGCACCAGCGCCAGTTAAGGGTCTAACAATGGCATACGAGTCATAGATATCAATCAAATCTATTCAGTCATCTAGACAGTTTCGGTAATGTTTAAATGCAGCGTACTGTACGGGCCGCAGCTACTGGTGCCGTTTGCAGCGACACACTGGACAAACCTGCAGCGTCCAGGACAGAAAGTACAAGAGGTTCAATTACTGGAGCTCTTATTTCTATCAGAGGATGATGAGGGTTGAAAGTGAAAAGCAAGAGTCTGTGAAATTCATACCAGACGTGAACTTCACTTCGCAATTTCCACAGTGACCAAGTGACCCAACACCACTTTGTTCAACACTAGAACAATCATCATCATCATCATGATCCAGGCTGTGGACCCTGGCAGTTGTTTTTATTAAAGTCTAACTAGCATGACTCACTCCTTCCTCCTCTGCTCTTCACCTCCTCCTCCTCCTCCTCCTCCTCTCCCCGATGACCAGAGAGGCACCGGAGGCACAGCGAGCTGCTTCTCCTCTGATTTCTGACTCACAGTAACACACAGCAACATATGCACGCTCGGTATGACGATGCATACAGATGCTCCAGGATGAGCGACAGGAGAACGTCCCCACGGCGCTAAAGAATCAAACGCAGAGCGCCACACGTAAACATGTCAGAGATCAGAGCAACTTGATCCTGCTGTGGGACGGGACACGTTCACCCTCTGCTGCTAAAAGAGAAGGAAGGTACATAATGTTTGTTTGGTTTCCAGTAAATGTGGTTTGAGCGTTGCTACAAACAAAATCTCAAAGAAGGGACAGAAAAGCAAAGTTGAACATTGATTTTCAGACTTTTTTTTGTTGCAACACAAGCCAGTGATTTAACTACAGCAGAATGACAAACTGTCCTCTGGAGTAAATACTGGTGTGAATGTGGAGAGTGGTGTGAGGTTACACTGACCACTGCAGTGATGTAGTTACAGTGGCACCTCGCTGTAATAATGACTTGGTGTCTCTCGGTCATGAATAACTCCCTCCATGCGGACTACCCAGTCGCCAGAAAATATGTTGCCATTGTATGTTTCTGCAAACCACAGGATATATTTAATATCAATGTTCATATCAGCCTCGTATCACGCTTGCAGAAAAACCCAATGACACGCGGTTAACTTTGTGAGATGATTGGTTAGGTTTAGGCATCAAAACTACTTGGTTAAGGTTAAAAAAAAAGATCATGGATTGTGTTCAAATAATAACGTAACAACGTAACTAGCATAAATAAAAAACAACCGCCCTTAGTGGACTTTCTTACGTAACAGGCGTAACATTAGAGACACACACATGCGTTCTCCTGGGTGAAAGTCTCGTGTTTGTTTGACCAACCCACCCTTAATGGACTTCCTCGCTTGTCATACTCGCTATTATACCTCGTCACTTTCAATAACGGTCGCTACTATGTATACTGCGCCACTTGCTCTGACCGAAAGCATCTACATTCAACGTCTCCGTGGTTTGCAGAAACATACAATGTCAACATGTTTTCCTAGTGACTGGGCCGGCTAGCTGACAATAAAGGCACATAACGCTGCTCTGAACAGTCACATCCGTTTCTAGTGAAAGGTCAAATGATGGCCAGAACGTAGATTTCAGAGAAATTAAACTCCAAAATGCACAAATTAAAGGAGCAATCAACCAATTTTACACATGAAGTTCATAAGTACTGCTCAGCCTGTGAAAACAGTGGTATAATGTCTGCAGGGAGATTTCTCAGCTTGGGTTTGGAGACTTATTTGTCAGATTATGTAATACATAATATTGTCAAGCTTATTTATCGTAATATTTTCCTGATAGTGTTTTACAATTGAAAATCATATTTTTTTTAAATTATATTGCATGTAGATCTTTGCAAGGATGTTATATATTCAGTGTTTTATGAGTAATACAACCGATGAATAAAAGATAATTCCAGCTTTTATATATGAGCTGAGTCACGTGTCCTGATCCAGTGAATCAAAAGAGAAGTTAAGGAAGAGATTTAAGGGTTGAAAAGCATCAAACTGGGCCACTGAGGAGTATTTATTTACAGGCCAGGATGTAAAAATCTGCGTCTTTCCTCAACAAAGTGGGAGAGCTTCTATGACCTGAAAATGTTTTTATTCCTCCTTGGTTTATTAATGTTGTTTTTCAGCTCAGACGTCCACTAAGGGCATAAACAGTCTGGTTTCTTCTGTACACTCGGGCTGACTGTCGTGTGAAACAAGTTGTCAAATATATTCTGGTAAATTCACGCAAAAGAAATCCCAAATTTCCCCGTGAGAGTCCTTTAAAAGATCCCTGAAGTTCCCTGTCAGTAGTGAGTTTCTCAAACTTTTTTAATATTTGAAATATCAGCAGAGACCAACAGAACGGACAGAAAGAAGAGATGAGATGTGACAGCATCGCCAGAGGTCTTGTGTTCACAGGTACATGATGTTCATCCCCCTGCTGTTCGGAGATGTGTACAGCCTGATGGAAATAACATCAGCAGGAGAGGGAAAGACAACCCGATAGAAACAGATAGAGAGGTTCACACGACTTCTGTCACATCCGAAAAACATCAAGCGAGGGGAAGAGAGAGGGAGAGACAGAGGAATGGACAGAAACTCAGAGAGGGAGAGGCAGATCGGCACAGAATCGCGGTAGTAATGTCAAAATGGAATGACACCAGAGAAGGACTGAGACAAACAGAGACGAGCAGAGAGACAGACAGACTGGGATGCACAGAGAGGGACCGTCGTGAAACCTGTCACAACAAAGTAACGTCAGAAAAACACAGAGGAAGAGACACACAAAAAGACACGGCGACTCTGCAACATGTTTACAGAAATGTAGAAACCTGAAAGACAGACGGATACATGTAGTGTGGGACGTATGAGACACCTTTTAGAGGTCTTTTTATTCTACTATTTTAGGTGAAAATATAGTACTGTATCTCCAATATACTGTATATATAAAATATAAAAATATTTCTCTAAAGAAGTTTTAAAATTGAATTTAAAATTCAAACACAACTTTTACAGTCACAGTGTTTTTACAAGTGATCTGACGCAGGAGTTTCTCATATATGCAAAAATATTTCACGAACATACATGTTTTTTTTATTATTATTTATGTATTCTTTGTCATTTTTTCCTCCTTTCTTTCTGTTGATTTATTCTGTGTCTCTACATAGACAGATATACAAGCCGGAACTGAGAGAGACAGATGCAGAATAAAGAGACAGAGACGGAGCGATAGCTGGAAATACACAACACATTATGTTGATGAAGATTAAATCCAGGCAGAGGGATACAAACAGACAGACAGAGAGGGATAATTTCAAATAAAATCCATCTCGTAGTATAAAGTAACCTCTCGACTGCTGATTGGAAGCACAGCGAGACGTGGCGCTGCGGCTGGTTTAATGTAAGCTCATTAAACAGATCTCCTTAGGCTGCGGATAAGCTCAGGTTAACTGGCTACCTTTGATCAGATCTGCTGGATTAGCCGGCTGTTAGAGGTGCAGCTCAACACCTTGTTGTTCCGGAGGGTTAAAGAGTATATAAAGTGGCTTATAGGACTACAGTGTATGGAGAGACAGAGAGAGGAGACAAAGAGATGAAGGTTTGGCGATCCTGGTCTTTGTGTATCATGTGCCTGTTCGTCACAGTCTCAAATAGTTTCCACTATGTGACATGTCACTTTCAGTCTGCTTCTCCATGAAAAGGTTCATTTAAGGTTGAGTTTAAAAACCACAGACTGTATACAAAGATGGACGACATGACAACTCCCCAAAAGTGAAGCCAAAACATCTGGATCGCCCCCTGGTGGCTGGCTGCAGTATAGGTCATAAACTCCGCTTCCTCCATGTTAGTGGATGGTACAAGTCAAAGTACACGTCAAATAATATGGTTTCTGTCATTTTAGGTAGTTCTCATCACGCTGATGTTTGTTCAAGTCTTCATTTTTCTGATAAGTTTGGTTTGAATTAGTTATTTGATGCTATAGAAAGGGGGTGAGTCGTTATGATTGACAGCTGTGAATCTCTCTCGCTGACAAGCTGCGGCCGCGCTCGGCTTGTGATCGAATCGGGCGGATGACCTCGATACCGCGGCTCCACCTCCCGATCACTTCAGCACAGACTCTGGCTCCAAATGACGTCAAAATCTAAAGATGGCAGCTCCTGTATCCGGGATATTTTGGCTTCACTTCTGTACAGTGGGAGGAAGTGGAGACATGTCGTCCATCTATATATATATATATATATACAGTCTATGATAAAAATGAATGAGACAAACTTTCCTCAGAACTATAAACTTAACAAAAGTGGCATTATGTCCTCATATCAACCTTCTGGAATCAGTGTTTTATAATAACTCAACTGACATGTGTGACTTTTTCACATTTCAAGTCTCATTCAAATGCAGACAAGATTATTAATATTCTTTAGCAACCAATATTATCTTCTCCAAAGGATATTATTACCAAGATAAACCAATATCTATCCATTATTAGGTCCGGACAAGGATTCATTTTCCTTCACAACAAAGGGGGCAGAAGTTTAATGACGTGTTTTCCGGACAACTGAGCGTTATCAGTGAGACTACACTAGTTAATTCCAGTGTAAAAGGATTTTATTTCCTGTTTTGTTTCATAAAGAAACAAAGCACGAAGCTATTCTATAGCTATACAAATGTAAGACAGAGGTCTGAGGAGGCTGACAATCTCCTGCTCTTGTTTGTAACCTGTACTTGCAATGTTTTAAAGTAAATTTCCTAATGCTTTATTGATGCTACATGTACCTCACACAATAAAGAGTCCTTTTCATCCTGCTTTTAGTGAAATAACCCCAGGTTCTCTGCACAATACCCCTCGTAATGCAAAAGAAAAAGTGCTGACGACGACCAATGGGCCTCTGTCAGTGAGAGATGGATGGATTCATTGACTGACACACCAATAAGCCAATGGAAACAACCGCACAGACCTCAGTATCTAATTAAAAGAGGTTTTATGGCCTAATGAGCGGGCCCAGCTGTGGGGACAAAAGCAGAGCCGGTTGACCGAACAGACAGATGGAGGGATGAAGACAGAGAGAGAGAGAGAAGGTGTCATTTCTTCTTGTCTAGATAGATAGATTGTTGCATAACTACTGCTGTAAAGTTTGGCCTGCGACTGTAAACCAGCGGAGGAGGCGGTCAGTCTCCCCTTGACTGATCCTGCTCCGTTACCTTGGCAACTGACAGTCTCACCCCCCCAACCATGCATTCACACTCGCACACAATTGTGAATATCCTCCAAACACACACTCTTTCATGCAGCTGGGCAGCTGTTGGTGATGTCATGAGTTGTTATTCCAGAGAGAGAGAGAGAGTGAGAGAGCATGACTGCATGTGCTGATGTAATCAGGAGCAGTAAGGAAACTTGGACCTGTTCAATGCTGCAGCCGACCAAGTCTTCATCAGCGGGACAGGAAGATAGGAGGGACAGGAAGGGAGAGAGGTAAGATGGAAGGAAGGAAGAAATTAATGGATGACGGAAGGAAAGACGAGGGGAAACAAAAAAAAACGTAAAGAAAGAAAAGAAGCAAGGGAACAAGAAAGGAAAGAAAGAAAGACAGAAATCCGAGCTCGGTCCAACTCTGCAGCTTATGTGGATGAAAATGTGATGGTTGCTTTGTAACGGGCTGGCAGAGAGTTCAGCGCGTCTCCTCCCGAGTGCTACGGGGCTGTAATACACACTCTCCCTATGGCTTCCACCTCATTTACACCAGACAAAATCATGGTCAATTAGGAAAAACTTATTAAATCCTGGAGTTATTGTGGTCAGCTGGCATGGGGCGCTGCTTTGACTGCTCTTTACTGCTCTTTACTGACTTTAAAAACAACAGGAAGAATACAAGTTTTCCTCACATACAGTATATCCTGATGGCTCGACAGCCTGAGGTGCAAATTGTCTCAACATAAAAGGCCCTGCATACTTCCAGAATACGGCTTCTACTAAAGCTGAATGTTATTTTGTGATAAGAAAAACCCATTTGTAAACCATGCATACTCCACATGGGTCCTTCACAGCTCTATAAAAGCACTTTAAACACAGTAATCAGCAGTGTTTAAGGGTAACGAGTAACCAAAATGCACAAAGTACCTCTCAATCTCAAGATTCCACAAAGAATCAGCGTCTCCAAAAGTACCTCAAAGAGTACCACAAAAACCACAATGAGACAAAAAAGTACTGCACAAACATTTAGAACGGGGAAGCACAAAGAATCACAAAAAAACAGCAGAGGAAGTATTTGTGGTGTACTTACCTAGTACTCAAAAAGTACCACAATAAACCAAAACACCAACACATCACAAAATACCACCATATCTTGAATTTGTGCAAAGGCTCTTAGTTTCAAACTTTAACACTTAAAGATTACTGTATCTAAATCATCTTTATTCAGATTTACTTATTTTTTTATTGTAATAAAACAACTTATTCTCAGACAACGGTTCTTATGATATCTGACGGAAAAGTTATTCCTCCTTTTTTGTTCGTTTTCCTACCAATGTCCATCAACACGTACAGTCTTTTCAAAATAAACTTCTGTCTTCACAGGAAACAACTATGAAGACAATAATGGTACGTGTCCACAGGGGCGTTTTGTATCGCGAGGGGACGCAACGCTTCCCAACATTGGACGCTTGGTGTGCTGTCCCTAGAAACAAGGCACTTGGCTCCTGATTGGACGAACACTTTCCCGCCGTTGGCTGCTGCTCCCAGCTTTCAAACCGGAACCAGTATGGAGGCTCGTTTGGAAACTTTCTTCTCTTATTTCACGTAAATAGTTCACTGAAATGTGTTTCTGAAAACATATGAGGCAAGATATAACCCATGCAGTTGATGAATCTGTCTTTATTTTGGATCAACAACGTTTATTTTAAAAGATCCTCGGGAGTTTCGAGAGGCGTTGAGTCGCGTCGGACGCCCGTGATTTGCATAAAGTAGACGAGCCCTCAACTTTATGCAAATGAGGAGCGGGCGTCGTGACGCCTAGTCTCTCGAATCGCGACGCCACGCTACCAGAATGCATTGCGCGGCTGCTTACGTAGACAATGAATGGGAAGCGTGGAAAGCACGGAGGCTGTGGACACGTACCATAAGAGGCAATAAAACTACTTAGGCTGCTTAGCTTAACTGTTTAGGAAAAGATCGATTTGGTTAGGTTTAGGCAGCAAAACTACTTAGGTTTAGTAAAAGATTAGGGTTTGGGTTAAAATAATTCCGGAGGTGCCGTTATTTAAGTACGTAAGTTACTTGACAAATAAATCAACGTTGTCTTCTGGTTTCACACGGGACACGAACGCCAGTCTCCTGGGTGAAAATCTGGTATATTTAGACCCTCCCATCCACCCTGACCTCCTCCCAACGTGGCATTCGCCTCTTTTATATTCCAGTGCATTACTTTTTGTAGGTATAGCTACAAACAGTGTTTGAGACCAGCCTGAATAAAACAGATGTTTATGTGAATTGTAAATCCACCAGAGAACATGTGTGTTGTTGGAACAAGTTCTCAGAGAGTTGTGTTTAACATCAATGTGACGTTATCCGTCATTTCCTATTTCCTCCTCTACGTTCCCTCTGCTCTCTTCTTCTCCTCCTGTTATTTTTCAACATCACTCTTTAAAGCAGCACCAGGGACAGTAAAACATGGTTTCCTGTCAGCCTCCCCTCCCCTCCCTCTCTCTCTCTCTCTGTCTCTCCCTCAGTGTTTCTGCTCACTCACTCTCCCCCTTCACCTCCCCCTCGCCTCCCTCTCCTCCTTTATCTGTCCCGAGGTCCGGCAGTGACGGAGCACTCGGTGAAAGGAATAAGTCTACTCTCTCTCTCTCTAAAGAATAACAAAAGAAACTGGAAGAAAAGGCAGGAATTCCTCCGCTGTGATGTAATGCTTTTCACTTGGAGAGTCCTGCTGCTCCTCCATCCACTCTCCACCTCCACGTCCTTCACTTCTCCAACTTCTCCAACTTCTCCAAACCACTAAGTCTTAAACTATCTGGAAATTAATCGCAATTTAGAAGGAAAACATTTCAGAAACAACAATGCTAAAACCAATCAATGTGAAATGATAAATTCATCCATGTCACTGAATCGAACAGAGACATGGAGCATTTTAAAGTTATGCTAACAGGAGCAGCCACACTGTGAACTCTGTGACCTTTGCCTTTACAAGAAACATTCCCCACTTGCTCTTAACTTCCTGCAAATCCATGCATTATTTTAAACATATTTATATGTTTAGTTTGGGTATAAAGACCTTCTGCTGTTTAGCGGTAGTTCCTGATGATATGTGCCACGCAGGATTAGTTTAAATAAAAGAGAGGATGATCATTGACAGAAACAGCCTTTTCTCACCACTTCTCTCCCCTCTCCCCTGTTTCCCATAATCCTCCCCCTCCTCCACTCCGTCTCTCCCTCCCTCCTTCTCTTTTCTTGTCTTTCTTTCTTTGGCAGCAGGGTTGGTGTTGCCCAAGTGACCCGACCCATGCCGAGCAAACAGCTGAAAGGATGCCATGACCGCCTCTCCTCTCCTCTCCTCTCCTCTCCTCTCCTCTCCTCTCCTCTCCTCTCCTCTCCTCTCCTCTCCTCTCCCTCATTTCCACTTTTTGCCTCTCGTCTTTACTCCTCATAATTTTCCCCTCATTTATTTTTCCTCCTTTTGACCTCCTCACATTTTTTATGTAATCTCTTATCACGACTTCCACCTCTACTCCTTCCTCTTTGTCCTCCTCCTCCTTTCTTTCTCTCTCTCTCTCCATCACTCCGTTGTACCTGCTGTCACATTCATATGAAAGCTGCCAGCCTCCCCTGAGCAACAAGTCGAAAACAGAATAAAATAAAGCAGAGAGAAAAACAACAAAAGCCCACGGAGAGTTTGAACATTATACAGAGAAAAAACTATATTCTGACAGTATTTCTACTTAAATGTAAACCATAAACCATTGTTAATATAGTATCATAGTTATATATATATATCATTATCCTTAGTCAAGAAACACAAGAGCGCAAAAACAATTAACAAACATGATTTTGTTTCTTGCAGTGGCTTTGATTCATCCCCTGGAGACTTAACCAGACATTAACCTCGACCACCT